>NW_027479416.1:0-129873 GCF_051014685.1 Ptiloglossa arizonensis
GAAACTCGCCCCATTACAACGGTATGAGTAGTTTTCCCCTAGGCCGTTCTAGTTATTCGTTTCGAGCATCAGAACTGCGAAGATTTGGAGTTTCTCAAGCGTTTCTTACCTCAAAACTGCCATATCTCGCGAACGGATCGACCAATCCGCAAAGTTTCTGTTGCATCTGAAAGTAGAAACTCGCCCCATTACAACGGTATGAGTAGTTTTCCCCTAGGCCGTTCTAGTTATTCGTTTCGAGCATCAGAACTGCGAAGATTTGGAGTTTCTCAAGCGTTTCTTACCTCAAAACTGCCATATCTCGCGAACGGATTGACCAATCCGCAAAGTTTCTGTCGCATCTGAAAGTAGAAACTCGCCCCATTACAACGGTATGAGTAGTTTTCCCCTAGGCCGTTCTAGTTATTCGTTTCGAACATCAGAACTGCGAAAATTTGGAGTTCCTCAAGCGTTTCTTACCTCAAAACTGCCATATCTCGCGAACGGATTGACCAATCCGCAAAGTTTCTGTTGCATCTGAAAGTAGAAACTCGCCCCATTACAACGGTATGAGTAGTTTTCCCCTAGGCCGTTCTAGTTATTCGTTTCGAACATCAGAACTGCGAAAATTTGGAGTTTCTCAAGCGTTTCTTAACTCAAAACTGCCATATCTCGCGAACGGATTGACCAATCCGCAAAGTTTCTGTTGCATCTGAAAGTAGAAACTCGCCCCTTTACAACGGTATGAGTAGTTTTCCCCTAGGCCGTTCTAGTTATTCGTTTCGAGCATCAGAGCTGCGAAAATTTGGAGTTCCTCAAGCGTTTCTTACCTCAAAACTGCCATATCTCGCGAACGGATTGACCAATCCGCAAAGTTTCTGTTGCATCTCAAAGTAGAAACTCGCCCCATTACAACGGTATGACTAGTTTTCCCCTAGGCCGTTCTAGTTATTCGTTTCGAGCATCAGAACTGCGAAAATTTGGAGTTTCTCAAGCGTTTCTTACCTCAAAATTGCCATATCTCGCGAACGGATTGACCAATCCGCAAAGTTTCTGTTGCATCTGAAAGGAGAAACTTGCCCCATTACAACGGTATGAGTAGTTTTCCCCTAGGCCGTTCTAGTTATTCGTTTCGAGCATCAGAACTGCGAAAATTTGGAGTTTCTCAAGCGTTTCTTACCTCAAAACTGCCATATCTCGCGAACGGATTGACCAATCCACAAAGTTTCTGTTGCATCTGAAAGTAGAAGCTCGCCCATTACAACGGTATGAGTAGTTTTCCCCTAGGCCGTTCTAGTTATTCGTTTCGAGCATCAGAACTGCGAAGATTTGAGTTTCTCAAGCGTTTCTTACCTCAAAACTGCCATATCTCGCGAACGGATTGACCAATCCGCAAAGTTTCTGTCGCATCTGAAAGTAGAAACTCGCCCCATTACAACGGTATGAGTAGTTTTCCCCTAGGCCGTTCTAGTTATTCGTTTCGAGCATCAGAACTTCGAAGATTTGAGTTTCTCAAGCGTTTCTTACCTCAAAACTGCCATATCTCGCGAACGGATTGACCAATCCGCAAAGTTTCTGTCGCATCTGAAAGTAGAAACTCGCCCCATTACAACGGTATGAGTAGTTTTCCCCTAGGCCGTTCTAGTTATTCGATTCGAGCATCAGAACTGCGAAAATTTGGAGTTTCCCAAGCGTTTCTTATCTCAAAATTGCCATATCTCGCGAACGGATTGACCAATCCGCAAAATTTCTCTTGCATCTGAAAGTAGAAACTCGCCCCATTACAACGGTATGAGTAGTTTTCCCCTAGGCCGTTCTAGTTATTCGTTTCGAGCATCAGAACTGCGAAGAATTGGAGTTTCTCAAGCGTTTCTCACCTCAAAACTGCCATATCTCGCGAACGGATTGACCAATCCGCAAAGTTTCTGTTGCATCTGAAAGTAGAATCTCGCCCCAATACAACGGTATGAGTAGTTTTCCCCTAGGCCGTTCTGGTTATTCGTTTCGAGCATCAGAACTGCGAAAATTTTGAGTTTCTCAAGCGTTTCTTACCTCAAAACTGCCATACCTCGCGAACGGATTGACCAATCCGCAAAGTTTCTGTTGCATCTGAAAGTAGAAACTCGCCCCTTTACAACGGTATGAGTAGTTTTCCCCTAGGCCGTTCTAGTTATTCGTTTCGAGCATCAGAACTGCGAAAATTTGGAGTTTCTCAAGCGTTTCTTACCTCAAAACTGCCATATCTCGCGAACGGATTGACCAATCCGCAAAGTTTCTGTCCTATCTGAAAGTAGAAACTCGCCCCATTACAACGGTATGAGTAGTTTTCCCCTAGGCCGTTCTAGTTATTCGTTTCGAGCATCAGAACTGCGAAAATTTTGAGTTTCTCAAGCGTTTCTTACCTCAAAACTGCCATATCTCGCGAACGGATTGACCAATCCGCAAAGTTTCTGTCGCATCTGAAAGTAGAAACTCGCCCCATTACAACGGTATGAGTAGTTTTCCCCTAGGCCGCTCTAGTTATTCGTTTCGAGCATCAGAACTTCGAAGATTTGAGTTTCTCAAGCGTTTCTTACCTCAAAACTGCCATATCTCGCGAACGGATTGACCAATCCGCAAAGTTTCTGTCGCATCTGAAAGTAGAAACTCGCCCCATTACAACGGTATGAGTAGTTTTCCCCTAGGCCGTTCTAGTTATTCGTTTCGAGCATCAGAACTGCGAAAATTTGGAGTTTCCCAAGCGTTTCTTATCTCAAAATTGCCATATCTCGCGAACGGATTGACCAATCCGCAAAATTTCTCTTGCATCTGAAAGTAGAAACTCGCCCCATTACAACGGTATGAGTAGTTTTCCCCTAGGCCGTTCTAGTTATTCGTTTCGAGCATCAGAACTGCGAAGAATTGGAGTTTCTCAAGCGTTTCTCACCTCAAAACTGCCATATCTCGCGAACGGATTGACCAATCCGCAAAGTTTCTGTTGCATCTGAAAGTAGAATCTCGCCCCAATACAACGGTATGAGTAGTTTTCCCCTAGGCCGTTCTGGTTATTCGTTTCGAGCATCAGAACTGCGAAAATTTTGAGTTTCTCAAGCGTTTCTTACCTCAAAACTGCCATACCTCGCGAACGGATTGACCAATCCGCAAAGTTTCTGTTGCATCTGAAAGTAGAAACTCGCCCCTTTACAACGGTATGAGTAGTTTTCCCCTAGGCCGTTCTAGTTATTCGTTTCGAGCATCAGAACTGCGAAAATTTGGAGTTCCTCAAGCGTTTCTTACCTCAAAACTGCCATATCTCGCGAACGGATTGACCAATCCGCAAAGTTTCTGTAGCATCTGAAAGTAGAAACTCGCCCCATTACAACGGTATGAGTAGTTTTCCCCTAGACCGTTCTAGTTATTCGTTTCGAGCATCAGAACTGCGAAAATTTGGAGTTTCTCAAGCGTTTCTTACCTCAAAACTGCCATATCTCGCGAACGGATCGACCAATCCGCAAAGTTTCTGTTGCATCTGAAAGTAGAAACTCGCCCCATTACAACGGTATGAGTAGTTTTCCCCTAGGCCGTTCTAGTTATTCGTTTCGAGCATCAGAACTGCGAAGATTTGGAGTTTCTCAAGCGTTTCTTACCTCAAAACTGCCATATCTCGCGAACGGATCGACCAATCCGCAAAGTTTCTGTTGCATCTGAAAGTAGAAACTCGCCCCATTACAACGGTATGAGTAGTTTTCCCCTAGGCCGTTCTAGTTATTCGTTTCGAGCATCAGAACTGCGAAGATTTGGAGTTTCTCAAGCGTTTCTTACCTCAAAACTGCCATATCTCGCGAACGGATTGACCAATCCGCAAAGTTTCTGTCGCATCTGAAAGTAGAAACTCGCCCCATTACAACGGTATGAGTAGTTTTCCCCTAGGCCGTTCTAGTTATTCGTTTCGAACATCAGAACTGCGAAAATTTGGAGTTCCTCAAGCGTTTCTTACCTCAAAACTGCCATATCTCGCGAACGGATTGACCAATCCGCAAAGTTTCTGTCGCATCTGAAAGTAGAAACTCGCCCCATTACAACGGTATGAGTAGTTTTCCCCTAGGCCGTTCTAGTTATTCGTTTCGAGCATCAGAACTGCGAAAATTTTGAGTTTCTCAAGCGTTTCTTACCTCAAAACTGCCATATCTCGCGAACGGATTGACCAATCCGCAAAATTTCTCTTGCATCTGAAAGTAGAAACTCGCCCCATTACAACGGTATGAGTAGTTTTCCCCTAGGCCGTTCTAGTTATTCGTTTCGAACATCAGAACTGCGAAAATTTGGAGTTTCTCAAGCGTTTCTTAACTCAAAACTGCCATATCTCGCGAACGGATTGACCAATCCGCAAAGTTTCTGTTGCATCTGAAAGTAGAAACTCGCCCCTTTACAACGGTATGAGTAGTTTTCCCCTAGGCCGTTCTAGTTATTCGTTTCGAGCATCAGAGCTGCGAAAATTTGGAGTTCCTCAAGCGTTTCTTACCTCAAAACTGCCATATCTCGCGAACGGATTGACCAATCCGCAAAGTTTCTGTTGCATCTCAAAGTAGAAACTCGCCCCATTACAACGGTATGACTAGTTTTCCCCTAGGCCGTTCTAGTTATTCGTTTCGAGCATCAGAACTGCGAAAATTTGGAGTTTCTCAAGCGTTTCTTACCTCAAAATTGCCATATCTCGCGAACGGATTGACCAATCCGCAAAGTTTCTGTTGCATCTGAAAGGAGAAACTTGCCCCATTACAACGGTATGAGTAGTTTTCCCCTAGGCCGTTCTAGTTATTCGTTTCGAGCATCAGAACTGCGAAAATTTGGAGTTTCTCAAGCGTTTCTTACCTCAAAACTGCCATATCTCGCGAACGGATTGACCAATCCACAAAGTTTCTGTTGCATCTGAAAGTAGAAGCTCGCCCCATTACAACGGTATGAGTAGTTTTCCCCTAGGCCGTTCTAGTTATTCGTTTCGAGCATCAGAACTGCGAAGATTTGAGTTTCTCAAGCGTTTCTTACCTCAAAACTGCCATATCTCGCGAACGGATTGACCAATCCGCAAAGTTTCTGTCGCATCTGAAAGTAGAAACTCGCCCCATTACAACGGTATGAGTAGTTTTCCCCTAGGCCGTTCTAGTTATTCGTTTCGAGCATCAGAACTTCGAAGATTTGAGTTTCTCAAGCGTTTCTTACCTCAAAACTGCCATATCTCGCGAACGGATTGACCAATCCGCAAAGTTTCTGTCGCATCTGAAAGTAGAAACTCGCCCCATTACAACGGTATGAGTAGTTTTCCCCTAGGCCGTTCTAGTTATTCGATTCGAGCATCAGAACTGCGAAAATTTGGAGTTTCCCAAGCGTTTCTTATCTCAAAATTGCCATATCTCGCGAACGGATTGACCAATCCGCAAAATTTCTCTTGCATCTGAAAGTAGAAACTCGCCCCATTACAACGGTATGAGTAGTTTTCCCCTAGGCCGTTCTAGTTATTCGTTTCGAGCATCAGAACTGCGAAGAATTGGAGTTTCTCAAGCGTTTCTCACCTCAAAACTGCCATATCTCGCGAACGGATTGACCAATCCGCAAAGTTTCTGTTGCATCTGAAAGTAGAATCTCGCCCCAATACAACGGTATGAGTAGTTTTCCCCTAGGCCGTTCTGGTTATTCGTTTCGAGCATCAGAACTGCGAAAATTTTGAGTTTCTCAAGCGTTTCTTACCTCAAAACTGCCATACCTCGCGAACGGATTGACCAATCCGCAAAGTTTCTGTTGCATCTGAAAGTAGAAACTCGCCCCTTTACAACGGTATGAGTAGTTTTCCCCTAGGCCGTTCTAGTTATTCGTTTCGAGCATCAGAACTGCGAAAATTTGGAGTTTCTCAAGCGTTTCTTACCTCAAAACTGCCATATCTCGCGAACGGATTGACCAATCCGCAAAGTTTCTGTCCTATCTGAAAGTAGAAACTCGCCCCATTACAACGGTATGAGTAGTTTTCCCCTAGGCCGTTCTAGTTATTCGTTTCGAGCATCAGAACTGCGAAAATTTTGAGTTTCTCAAGCGTTTCTTACCTCAAAACTGCCATATCTCGCGAACGGATTGACCAATCCGCAAAATTTCTCTTGCATCTGAAAGTAGAAACTCGCCCCATTACAACGGTATGAGTAGTTTTCCCCTAGGCCGTTCTAGTTATTCGTTTCGAGCATCAGAACTGCGAAAATTTTGAGTTTCTCAAGCGTTTCTTACCTCAAAACTGCCATATCTCGCGAACGGATTGACCAATCCGCAAAATTTCTCTTGCATCTGAAAGTAGAAACTCGCCCCATTACAACGGTATGAGTAGTTTTCCCCTAGGCCGTTCTAGTTATTCGTTTCGAGCATCAGAACTGCGAAAATTTTGAGTTTCTCAAGCGTTTCTTACCTCAAAACTGCCATATCTCGCGAACGGATTGACCAATCCGCAATGTTTCTGTTGCATCTGAAAGTAGAAACTCGCCCCATTACAACGGTATGAGTAGTTTTCCCCTAGGCCGTTCTAGTTATTCGTTTCGAGCATCAGAACTGCGAAGAATTGGAGTTTCTCAAGCGTTTCTTACCTCAAAACTGCCATATCTCGCGAACGGATTGACCAATCCGCAAAGTTTCTGTTGCATCTGAAAGTAGAAACTCGCCCCATTACAACGGTATGAGCAGTTTTCCCCTAGGCCGTTCTAGTTATTCGTTTCGAGCAGCAGAACTGCGAAAATTATGAGTTTCTCAAGCGTTTCTTACCTCAAAACTGCCATATCTCGCGAACGGATTGACCAATCCGCAAAGTTTCTGTTGCATCTGAAAGTAGAAACTCGCCCCATTACAACGGTATGAGCAGTTTTCCCCTAGGCCGTTCTAGTTATTCGTTTCGAGCATCAGAACTGCGAAAATTTTGAGTTTCTCAAGCGTTTCTTACCTCAAAACTGCCATACCTCGCGAACGGATTGACCAATCCGCAAAGTTTCTGTTGCATCTGAAAGTAGAAACTCGCCCCTTTACAACGGTATGAGTAGTTTTCCCCTAGGCCGTTCTAGTTATTCGTTTCGAGCATCAGAACTGCGAAAATTTGGAGTTTCTCAAGCGTTTCTTACCTCAAAACTGCCATATCTCGCGAACGGATTGACCAATCCGCAAAGTTTCTGTCGCATCTGAAAGTAGAAACTCGCCCCATTACAACGGTATGAGTAGTTTTCCCCTAGGCCGTTCTAGTTATTCGTTTCGAGCATCAGAACTGCGAAAATTTTGAGTTTCTCAAGCGTTTCTTACCTCAAAACTGCCATATCTCGCGAACGGATTGACCAATCCGCAAAATTTCTCTTGCATCTGAAAGTAGAAACTCGCCCCATTACAACGGTATGAGTAGTTTTCCCCTAGGCCGTTCTAGTTATTCGTTTCGAGCATCAGAACTGCGAAAATTTGGAGTTTCTCAAGCGTTTCTTACCTCAAAACTGCCATATCTCGCGAACGGATTGACCAATCCGCAAAGATTCTGTTGCATCTGAAAGTAGAAACTCGCCCCATTACAACGGTATGAGTAGTTTTCCCCTAGGCCGTTCTAGTTATTCGTTTCAAGCATCAGAACTGCGAAAATTATGAGTTTCTCAAGCGTTTCTTACCTCAAAACTGCCATATCTCGCGAACGGATTGACCGATCCGCAATGTTTCTGTTGCATCTGAAAGTAGAAACTCGCCCCATTACAACGGTATGAGTAGTTTTCCCCTAGGCCGTTCTAGTTATTCGTTTCGAGCATCAGAACTGCGAAGAATTGGAGTTTCTCAAGCGTTTCTTACCTCAAAACTGCCATATCTCGCGAACGGATTGACCAATCCGCAAAGTTTCTGTTGCATCTGAAAGTAGAAACTCGCCCCATTACAACGGTATGAGCAGTTTTCCCCTAGGCCGTTCTAGTTATTCGTTTCGAGCAGCAGAACTGCGAAAATTATGAGTTTCTCAAGCGTTTCTTACCTCAAAACTGCCATATCTCGCGAACGGATTGACCAATCCGCAATGTTTCTGTTGCATCTGAAAGTAGAAACTCGCCCCATTACAACGGTATGAGTAGTTTTCCCCTAGGCCGTTCTAGTTATTCGTTTCGAGCATCAGAACTGCGAAGAATTGGAGTTTCTCAAGCGTTTCTTACCTCAAAACTGCCATATCTCGCGAACGGATTGACCAATCCGCAAAGTTTCTGTCGCATCTGAAAGTAGAAACTCGCCCCATTACAACGGTATGAGCAGTTTTCCCCTAGGCCGTTCTAGTTATTCGTTTCGAGCAGCAGAACTGCGAAAATTATGAGTTTCTCAAGCGTTTCTTACCTCAAAACTGCCATATCTCGCGAACGGATTGACCAATCCGCAAAGTTTCTGTTGCATCTGAAAGTAGAAACTCGCCCCATTACAACGGTATGAGTAGTTTTCCCCTAGGCCGTTCTAGTTATTCGTTTCGAGCATCAGAACTGCGAGAATTATGAGTTTCTCAAGCGTTTCTTACCTCAAAACTGCCATATCTCGCGAACGGATTGACCAATCCGCAAAATTTCTCTTGCATCTGAAAGTAGAAACTCGCCCCATTACAACGGTATGAGTAGTTTTCCCCTAGGCCGTTCTAGTTATTCGTTTCGAGCATCAGAACTGCGAAAATTTGGAGTTTCTCAAGCGTTTCTCACCTCAAAACTGCCATATCTCGCGAACGGATTGACCAATCCGCAAAGTTTCTGTTGCATCTGAAAGTAGAATCTCGCCCCAATACAACGGTATGAGTAGTTTTCCCCTAGGCCGTTCTAGTTATTCGTTTCGAGCATCAGAACTGCGAAAATTTTGAGTTTCTCAAGCGTTTCTTACCTCAAAACTGCCATACCTCGCGAACGGATTGACCAATCCGCAAAGTTTCTGTTGCATCTGAAAGTAGAAACTCGCCCCTTTACAACGGTATGAGTAGTTTTCCCCTAGGCCGTTCTAGTTATTCGTTTCGAGCATCAGAACTGCGAAAATTTGGAGTTTCTCAAGCGTTTCTTACCTCAAAACTGCCATATCTCGCGAACGGATTGACCAATCCGCAAAGTTTCTGTCGCATCTGAAAGTAGAAACTCGCCCCATTACAACGGTATGAGTAGTTTTCCCCTAGGCCGTTCTAGTTATTCGTTTCGAGCATCAGAACTGCGAAAATTTTGAGTTTCTCAAGCGTTTCTTACCTCAAAACTGCCATATCTCGCGAACGGATTGACCAATCCGCAAAATTTCTCTTGCATCTGAAAGTAGAAACTCGCCCCATTACAACGGTATGGGTAGTTTTCCCCTAGGCCGTTCTAGTTATTCGTTTCGAGCATCAGAACTGCGAAAATTTGGAGTTTCTCAAGCGTTTCTTACCTCAAAACTGCCATATCTCGCGAACGGATTGACCAATCCGCAAAGATTCTGTTGCATCTGAAAGTAGAAACTCGCCCCATTACAACGGTATGAGTAGTTTTCCCCTAGGCCGTTCTAGTTATTCGTTTCAAGCATCAGAACTGCGAAAATTATGAGTTTCTCAAGCGTTTCTTACCTCAAAACTGCCATATCTCGCGAACGGATTGACCAATCCGCAATGTTTCTGTTGCATCTGAAAGTAGAAACTCGCCCCATTACAACGGTATGAGTAGTTTTCCCCTAGGCCGTTCTAGTTATTCGTTTCGAGCATCAGAACTGCGAAGAATTGGAGTTTCTCAAGCGTTTCTTACCTCAAAACTGCCATATCTCGCGAACGGATTGACCAATCCGCAAAGTTTCTGTTGCATCTGAAAGTAGAAACTCGCCCCATTACAACGGTATGAGCAGTTTTCCCCTAGGCCGTTCTAGTTATTCGTTTCGAGCAGCAGAACTGCGAAAATTATGAGTTTCTCAAGCGTTTCTTACCTCAAAACTGCCATATCTCGCGAACGGATTGACCAATCCGCAATGTTTCTGTTGCATCTGAAAGTAGAAACTCGCCCCATTACAACGGTATGAGTAGTTTTCCCCTAGGCCGTTCTAGTTATTCGTTTCGAGCATCAGAACTGCGAAGAATTGGAGTTTCTCAAGCGTTTCTTACCTCAAAACTGCCATATCTCGCGAACGGATTGACCAATCCGCAAAGTTTCTGTTGCATCTGAAAGTAGAAACTCGCCCCATTACAACGGTATGAGCAGTTTTCCCCTAGGCCGTTCTAGTTATTCGTTTCGAGCAGCAGAACTGCGAAAATTATGAGTTTCTCAAGCGTTTCTTACCTCAAAACTGCCATATCTCGCGAACGGATTGACCAATCCGCAAAGTTTCTGTTGCATCTGAAAGTAGAAACTCGCCCCATTACAACGGTATGAGTAGTTTTCCCCTAGACCGTTCTAGTTATTCGTTTCGAGCATCAGAACTGCGAAGATTTGAGTTTCTCAAGCGTTTCTTACCTCAAAACTGCCATATCTCGCGAACGGATTGACCAATCCGCAAAGTTTCTGTCGCATCTGAAAGTAGAAACTCGCCCCATTACAACGGTATGAGTAGTTTTCCCCTAGGCCGTTCTAGTTATTCGTTTCGAGCATCAGAACTGCGAAAATTTTGAGTTTCTCAAGCGTTTCTTACCTCAAAACTGCCATATCTCGCGAACGGATTGACCAATCCGCAAAATTTCTCTTGCATCTGAAAGTAGAAACTCGCCCCATTACAACGGTATGAGTAGTTTTCCCCTAGGCCGTTCTAGTTATTCGTTTCGAGCATCAGAACTGCGAAGATTTGAGTTTCTCAAGCGTTTCTTACCTCAAAACTGCCATATCTCGCGAACGGATTGACCAATCCGCAAAGTTTCTGTCGCATCTGAAAGTAGAAACTCGCCCCATTACAACGGTATGAGTAGTTTTCCCCTAGGCCGTTCTAGTTATTCGTTTCGAGCATCAGAACTGCGAAAATTTTGAGTTTCTCAAGCGTTTCTTACCTCAAAACTGCCATATCTCGCGAACGGATTGACCAATCCGCAAAATTTCTCTTGCATCTGAAAGTAGAAACTCGCCCCATTACAACGGTATGAGTAGTTTTCCCCTAGGCCGTTCTAGTTATTCGTTTCGAGCATCAGAACTGCGAAAATTTGGAGTTTCTCAAGCGTTTCTCACCTCAAAACTGCCATATCTCGCGAACGGATTGACCAATCCGCAAAGTTTCTGTTGCATCTGAAAGTAGATTCTCGCCCCAATACAACGGTATGAGTAGTTTTCCCCTAGGCCGTTCTAGTTATTCGTTTCGAGCATCAGAACTGCGAAAATTTTGAGTTTCTCAAGCGTTTCTTACCTCAAAACTGCCATACCTCGCGAACGGATTGACCAATCCGCAAAGTTTCTGTTGCATCTGAAAGTAGAAACTCGCCCCTTTACAACGGTATGAGTAGTTTTCCCCTAGGCCGTTCTAGTTATTCGTTTCGAGCATCAGAACTGCGAAAATTTGGAGTTTCTCAAGCGTTTCTTACCTCAAAACTGCCATATCTCGCGAACGGATTGACCAATCCGCAAAGTTTCTGTCGCATCTGAAAGTAGAAACTCGCCCCATTACAACGGTATGAGTAGTTTTCCCCTAGGCCGTTCTAGTTATTCGTTTCGAGCATCAGAACTGCGAAAATTTTGAGTTTCTCAAGCGTTTCTTACCTCAAAACTGCCATATCTCGCGAACGGATTGACCAATCCGCAAAATTTCTCTTGCATCTGAAAGTAGAAACTCGCCCCATTACAACGGTATGAGTAGTTTTCCCCTAGGCCGTCCTAGTTATTCGTTTCGAGCATCAGAACTGCGAAAATTTGGAGTTTCTCAAGCGTTTCTTACCTGAAAACTGCCATATCTCGCGAACGGATTGACCAATCCGCAAAGATTCTGTTGCATCTGAAAGTAGAAACTCGCCCCATTACAACGGTATGAGTAGTTTTCCCCTAGGCCGTTCTAGTTATTCGTTTCGAGCATCAGAACTGCGAAAATTTGGAGTTTCTCAAGCGTTTCTTACCTCAAAATTGCCATATCTCGCGAACGGATTGACCAATCCGCAAAATTTCTCTTGCATCTGAAAGTAGAAACTCGCCCCATTACAACGGTATGAGTAGTTTTCCCCTAGGCCGTTCTAGTTATTCGTTTCGAGCATCAGAACTGCGAAAATTTTGAGTTTCTCAAGCGTTTCTTACCTCAAAACTGCCATATCTCGCGAACGGATTGACCAATCCGCAAAGTTTCTGTTGCATCTGAAAGTAGAAACTCGCCCCTTTACAACGGTATGAGTAGTTTTCCCCTAGGCCGTTCTAGTTATTCGTTTCGAGCATCAGAACTGCGAAAATTTGGAATTTCTCAAGCGTTTCTTACCTCAAAACTGCCATATCTCGCGAACGGATTGACCAATCCGCAAAGTTTCTGTTGCATCTGAAAGTAGAAACTCGCCCCATTACAACGGTATGAGTAGTTTTCCCCTAGGCCGTTCTAGTTATTCGTTTCGAGCATCAGAACTGCGAAGATTTGAGTTTCTCAAGCGTTTCTTACCTCAAAACTGCCATATCTCGCGAACGGATTGACCAATCCGCAAAGTTTCTGTCGCATCTGAAAGTAGAAACTCGCCCCATTACAACGGTATGAGTAGTTTTCCCCTAGGCCGTTCTAGTTATTCGTTTCGAGCATCAGAACTGCGAAAATTTTGAGTTTCTCAAGCGTTTCTTACCTCAAAACTGCCATATCTCGCGAACGGATTGACCAATCCGCAAAATTTCTCTTGCATCTGAAAGTAGAAACTCGCCCCATTACAACGGTATGAGTAGTTTTCCCCTAGGCCGTTCTAGTTATTCGTTTCGAGCATCAGAACTGCGAAAATTTGGAGTTTCTCAAGCGTTTCTCACCTCAAATCTGCCATATCTCGCGAACGGATTGACCAATCCGCAAAGTTTCTGTTGCATCTGAAAGTAGATTCTCGCCCCAATACAACGGTATGAGTAGTTTTCCCCTAGGCCGTTCTAGTTATTCGTTTCGAGCATCAGAACTGCGAAAATTTTGAGTTTCTCAAGCGTTTCTTACCTCAAAACTGCCATACCTCGCGAACGGATTGACCAATCCGCAAAGTTTCTGTTGCATCTGAAAGTAGAAACTCGCCCCTTTACAACGGTATGAGTAGTTTTCCCCTAGGCCGTTCTAGTTATTCGTTTCGAGCATCAGAACTGCGAAAATTTGGAGTTTCTCAAGCGTTTCTTACCTCAAAACTGCCATATCTCGCGAACGGATTGACCAATCCGCAAAGTTTCTGTCGCATCTGAAAGTAGAAACTCGCCCCATTACAACGGTATGAGTAGTTTTCCCCTAGGCCGTTCTAGTTATTCGTTTCGAGCATCAGAACTGCGAAAATTTTGAGTTTCTCAAGCGTTTCTTACCTCAAAACTGCCATATCTCGCGAACGGATTGACCAATCCGCAAAATTTCTCTTGCATCTGAAAGTAGAAACTCGCCCCATTACAACGGTATGAGTAGTTTTCCCCTAGGCCGTCCTAGTTATTCGTTTCGAGCATCAGAACTGCGAAAATTTGGAGTTTCTCAAGCGTTTCTTACCTGAAAACTGCCATATCTCGCGAACGGATTGACCAATCCGCAAAGATTCTGTTGCATCTGAAAGTAGAAACTCGCCCCATTACAACGGTATGAGTAGTTTTCCCCTAGGCCGTTCTAGTTATTCGTTTCGAGCATCAGAACTGCGAAAATTTGGAGTTTCTCAAGCGTTTCTTACCTCAAAATTGCCATATCTCGCGAACGGATTGACCAATCCGCAAAATTTCTCTTGCATCTGAAAGTAGAAACTCGCCCCATTACAACGGTATGAGTAGTTTTCCCCTAGGCCGTTCTAGTTATTCGTTTCGAGCATCAGAACTGCGAAAATTTTGAGTTTCTCAAGCGTTTCTTACCTCAAAACTGCCATATCTCGCGAACGGATTGACCAATCCGCAAAGTTTCTGTTGCATCTGAAAGTAGAAACTCGCCCCTTTACAACGGTATGAGTAGTTTTCCCCTAGGCCGTTCTAGTTATTCGTTTCGAGCATCAGAACTGCGAAAATTTGGAATTTCTCAAGCGTTTCTTACCTCAAAACTGCCATATCTCGCGAACGGATTGACCAATCCGCAAAGTTTCTGTTGCATCTGAAAGTAGAAACTCGCCCCATTACAACGGTATGAGTAGTTTTCCCCTAGGCCGTTCTAGTTATTCGTTTCGTGCATCAGAACTGCGAAGATTTGGAGTTTCTCAAGCGTTTCCGACCTCAAAACTGCCATATCTCGCGAACGGATTGACCAATCCGCAAAGTTTCTTTCGCATGTGAAAGTAGAAACTCGCCCCATTACAACGGTATGAGTAGTTTTCCTCTAGGCCGTTCTAGTTATTCGTTTCGAGCATCACAACTGCGAAAATTTGGAGTTTCTCAAGCGTTTCTTACCTCAAAACTGGCATATCTCGCGAACGGATTGACCAATCCACAAAGTTTCTGTTGCATCTGAAAGTAGAAACTCGCCCCATTACAACGGTATGAGTAGTTTTCCCCTAGGCCGTTCTAGTTATTCGTTTCGAGCATCAGAACTTCGAAGATTTGAGTTTCTCAAGCGTTTCTTACCTCAAAACTGCCATATCTCGCGAACGGATTGACCAATCCGCAAAGTTTCTGTTGCATCTGAAAGTAGAAACTCGCCCCATTACAACGGTATGAGTAGTTTTCCCCTAGGCCGTTCTAGTTATTCGTTTCGAGCATCAGAACTGCGAAAATTTGGAGTTTCTCAAGCGTTTCTTACCTCAAAATTGCCATATCTCGCGAACGGATTGACCAATCCGCAAAATTTCTCTTGCATCTGAAAGTAGAAACTCGCCCCATTACAACGGTATGAGTAGTTTTCCCCTAGGCCGTTCTAGTTATTCGTTTCGAGCATCAGAACTGCGAAGATTTGAGTTTCTCAAGCGTTTCTTACCTCAAAACTGCCATATCTCGTGAACGGATTGACCAATCCGCAAAGTTTCTGTTGCATCTGAAAGTAGAAACTCGCCCCTTTACAACGGTATGAGTAGTTTTCCCCTAGGCCGTTCTAGTTATTCGTTTCGAGCATCAGAACTGCGAAAATTTGGAATTTCTCAAGCGTTTCTTACCTCAAAACTGCCATATCTCGCGAACGGATTGACCAATCCGCAAAGTTTCTGTTGCATCTGAAAGTAGAAACTCGCCCCATTACAACGGTATGAGTAGTTTTCCCCTAGGCCGTTCTAGTTATTCGTTTCGTGCATCAGAACTGCGAAGATTTGGAGTTTCTCAAGCGTTTCCTACCTCAAAACTGCCATATCTCGCGAACGGATTGACCAATCCGCAAAGTTTCTTTCGCATGTGAAAGTAGAAACTCGCCCCATTACAACGGTATGAGTAGTTTTCCTCTAGGCCGTTCTAGTTATTCGTTTCGAGCATCACAACTGCGAAAATTTGGAGTTTCTCAAGCGTTTCTTACCTCAAAACTGGCATATCTCGCGAACGGATTGACCAATCCACAAAGTTTCTGTTGCATCTGAAAGTAGAAACTCGCCCCATTACAACGGTATGAGTAGTTTTCCCCTAGGCCGTTCTAGTTATTCGTTTCGAGCATCAGAACTTCGAAGATTTGAGTTTCTCAAGCGTTTCTTACCTCAAAACTGCCATATCTCGCGAACGGATTGACCAATCCGCAAAGTTTCTGTTGCATCTGAAAGTAGAAACTCGCCCCATTACAACGGTATGAGTAGTTTTCCCCTAGGCCGTTCTAGTTATTCGTTTCGAGCATCAGAACTGCGAAAATTTGGAGTTTCTCAAGCGTTTCTTACCTCAAAACTGCCATATCTCGCGAACGGATTGACCAATCCGCAAAGTTTCTGTTGCATCTGAAAGGAGAAACTCGCCCCATTACAACGCTATGAGTAGTTTTACCCTAGGCCGTTCTAGTTATTCGTTTCGAGCATCAGAACTGCGAAAATTTTGAGTTTCTCAAGCGTTTCTTACCTCAAAACTGCCATACCTCGCGAACGGATTGACCAATCCGCAAAGTTTCTGTTGCATCTGAAAGTAGAAACTCGCCCCTTTACAACGGTATGAGTAGTTTTCCCCTAGGCCGTTCTAGTTATTCGTTTCGAGCATCAGAACTGCGAAAATTTGGAGTTTCTCAAGCGTTTCTTACCTCAAAACTGCCATATCTCGCGAACGGATTGACCAATCCGCAAAGTTTCTGTCGCATCTGAAAGTAGAAACTCGCCCCATTACAACGGTATGAGTAGTTTTCCCCTAGGCCGTTCTAGTTATTCGTTTCGAGCATCAGAACTGCGAAAATTTTGAGTTTCTCAAGCGTTTCTTACCTCAAAACTGCCATATCTCGCGAACGGATTGACCAATCCGCAAAATTTCTCTTGCATCTGAAAGTAGAAACTCGCCCCATTACAACGGTATGAGTAGTTTTCCCCTAGGCCGTCCTAGTTATTCGTTTCGAGCATCAGAACTGCGAAAATTTGGAGTTTCTCAAGCGTTTCTTACCTCAAAAGTGCCATATCTCGCGAACGGATTGACCAATCCGCAAAGTTTCTGTTGCATCTGAAAGGAGAAACTCGCCCCATTACAACGGTATGAGTAGTTTTCCCCTAGGCCGTTCTAGTTATTCGTTTCGAGCATCAGAACTGCGAAAATTTGGAGTTTCTCAAGCGTTTCTTACCTCAAAACTGCCATATCTCGCGAACGGATTGACCAATCCACAAAGTTTCTGTTGCATCTGAAAGTAGAAGCTCGCCCCATTACAACGGTATGAGTAGTTTTCCCCTAGGCCGTTCTAGTTATTCGTTTCGAGCATCAGAACTGCGAAGATTTGAGTTTCTCAAGCGTTTCTTACCTCAAAACTGCCATATCTCGCGAACGGATTGACCAATCCGCAAAGTTTCTGTCGCATCTGAAAGTAGAAACTCGCCCCATTACAACGGTATGAGTAGTTTTCCCCTAGGCCGTTCTAGTTATTCGTTTCGAGCATCAGAACTGCGAAAATTTGGAGTTTCTCAAGCGTTTCTTACCTCAAAATTGCCATATCTCGCGAACGGATTGACCAATCCGCAAAATTTCTCTTGCATCTGAAAGTAGAAACTCGCCCCATTACAACGGTATGAGTAGTTTTCCCCTAGGCCGTTCTAGTTATTCGTTTCGAGCATCAGAACTGCGAAAATTTTGAGTTTCTCAAGCGTTTCTTACCTCAAAACTGCCATATCTCGCGAACGGATTGACCAATCCGCAAAGTTTCTGTTGCATCTGAAAGTAGAAACTCGCCCCTTTACAACGGTATGAGTAGTTTTCCCCTAGGCCGTTCTAGTTATTCGTTTCGAGCATCAGAACTGCGAAAATTTGGAATTTCTCAAGCGTTTCTTACCTCAAAACTGCCATATCTCGCGAACGGATTGACCAATCCGCAAAGTTTCTGTTGCATCTGAAAGTAGAAACTCGCCCCATTACAACGGTATGAGTAGTTTTCCCCTAGGCCGTTCTAGTTATTCGTTTCGTGCATCAGAACTGCGAAGATTTGGAGTTTCTCAAGCGTTTCCTACCTCAAAACTGCCATATCTCGCGAACGGATTGACCAATCCGCAAAGTTTCTTTCGCATGTGAAAGTAGAAACTCGCCCCATTACAACGGTATGAGTAGTTTTCCTCTAGGCCGTTCTAGTTATTCGTTTCGAGCATCACAACTGCGAAAATTTGGAGTTTCTCAAGCGTTTCTTACCTCAAAACTGGCATATCTCGCGAACGGATTGACCAATCCACAAAGTTTCTGTTGCATCTGAAAGTAGAAACTCGCCCCATTACAACGGTATGAGTAGTTTTCCCCTAGGCCGTTCTAGTTATTCGTTTCGAGCATCAGAACTTCGAAGATTTGAGTTTCTCAAGCGTTTCTTACCTCAAAACTGCCATATCTCGCGAACGGATTGACCAATCCGCAAAGTTTCTGTTGCATCTGAAAGTAGAAACTCGCCCCATTACAACGGTATGAGTAGTTTTCCCCTAGGCCGTTCTAGTTATTCGTTTCGAGCATCAGAACTGCGAAAATTTGGAGTTTCTCAAGCGTTTCTTACCTCAAAACTGCCATATCTCGCGAACGGATTGACCAATCCGCAAAGTTTCTGTTGCATCTGAAAGGAGAAACTCGCCCCATTACAACGCTATGAGTAGTTTTCCCCTAGGCCGTTCTAGTTATTCGTTTCGAGCATCAGAACTGCGAAAATTTGTAGTTTCTCAAGCGTTTCTTACCTCAAAACTGCCATATCTCGCGAACGGATTGACCAATCCACAAAGTTTCTGTTGCATCTGAAAGTAGAAGCTCGCCCCATTACAACGGTATGAGTAGTTTTCCCCTAGGCCGTTCTAGTTATTCGTTTCGAGCATCAGAACTGCGAAGATTTGAGTTTCTCAAGCGTTTCTTACCTCAAAACTGCCATATCTCGCGAACGGATTGACCAATCCGCAAAGTTTCTGTCGCATCTGAAAGTAGAAACTCGCCCCATTACAACGGTATGAGTAGTTTTCCCCTAGGCCGTTCTAGTTATTCGTTTCGAGCATCAGAACTGCGAAAATTTGGAGTTTCTCAAGCGTTTCTTACCTCAAAATTGCCATATCTCGCGAACGGATTGACCAATCCGCAAAATTTCTCTTGCATCTGAAAGTAGAAACTCGCCCCATTACAACGGTATGAGTAGTTTTCCCCTAGGCCGTTCTAGTTATTCGTTTCGAGCATCAGAACTGCGAAGATTTGAGTTTCTCAAGCGTTTCTTACCTCAAAACTGCCATATCTCGCGAACGGATTGACCAATCCGCAAAGTTTCTGTTGCATCTGAAAGTAGAAACTCGCCCCATTACAACGGTATGAGTAGTTTTCCCTTAGGCCGTTCTAGTTATTCGTTTGGAGCATCAGAACTGCGAAAATTTGGAGTTTCTCAAGCGTTTCTTACCTCAAAAGTGCCATATCTCGCGAACGGATTGACCAATCCGCAAAGTTTCTGTTGCATCTGAAAGGAGAAACTCGCCCCATTACAACGGTATGAGTAGTTTTCCCCTAGGCCGTTCTAGTTATTCGTTTCGAGCATCAGAACTGCGAAAATTTGTAGTTTCTCAAGCGTTTCTTACCTCAAAACTGCCATATCTCGCGAACGGATTGACCAATCCACAAAGTTTCTGTTGCATCTGAAAGTAGAAGCTCGCCCCATTACAACGGTATGAGTAGTTTTCCCCTAGGCCGTTCTAGTTATTCGTTTCGAGCATCAGAACTGCGAAGATTTGAGTTTCTCAAGCGTTTCTCACCTCAAAACTGCCATATCTCGCGAACGGATTGACCAATCCGCAAAGTTTCTGTCGCATCTGAAAGTAGAAACTCGCCCCATTACAACGGTATGAGTAGTTTTCCCCTAGGCCGTTCTAGTTATTCGTTTCGAGCATCAGAACTGCGAAAATTTGGAGTTTCTCAAGCGTTTCTTACCTCAAAATTGCCATATCTCGCGAACGGATTGACCAATCCGCAAAATTTCTCTTGCATCTGAAAGTAGAAACTCGCCCCATTACAACGGTATGAGTAGTTTTCCCCTAGGCCGTTCTAGTTATTCGTTTCGAGCATCAGAACTGCGAAAATTTTGAGTTTCTCAAGCGTTTCTTACCTCAAAACTGCCATATCTCGCGAACGGATTGACCAATCCGCAAAGTTTCTGTTGCATCTGAAAGTAGAAACTCGCCCCATTACAACGGTATGAGTAGTTTTCCCCTAGGCCGTTCTAGTTATTCGTTTCGAGCAT
The DNA here is from genome assembly GCF_051014685.1 of Ptiloglossa arizonensis. Taxonomy (NCBI): domain Eukaryota; kingdom Metazoa; phylum Arthropoda; class Insecta; order Hymenoptera; family Colletidae; genus Ptiloglossa; species Ptiloglossa arizonensis. The sequence continues at coordinate 19,828 of NW_027479416.1, forward strand.
CAGAACTGCGAAAATTTGGAATTTCTCAAGCGTTTCTTACCTCAAAACTGCCATATCTCGCGAACGGATTGACCAATCCGCAAAGTTTCTGTTGCATCTGAAAGTAGAAACTCGCCCCATTACAACGGTATGAGTAGTTTTCCCCTAGGCCGTTCTAGTTATTCGTTTCGTGCATCAGAACTGCGAAGATTTGGAGTTTCTCAAGCGTTTCCTACCTCAAAACTGCCATATCTCGCGAACGGATTGACCAATCCGCAAAGTTTCTTTCGCATGTGAAAGTAGAAACTCGCCCCATTACAACGGTATGAGTAGTTTTCCTCTAGGCCGTTCTAGTTATTCGTTTCGAGCATCAGAACTGCGAAAATTTGGAGTTTCTCAAGCGTTTCTTACCTCAAAACTGGCATATCTCGCGAACGGATTGACCAATCCACAAAGTTTCTGTCGCATCTGAAAGTAGAAACTCGCCCCATTACAACGGTATGAGTAGTTTTCCCCTAGGCCGTTCTAGTTATTCGTTTCGAGCATCAGAACTGCGAAAATTTGGAGTTTCTCAAGCGTTTCTTACCTCAAAATTGCCATATCTCGCGAACGGATTGACCAATCCGCAAAATTTCTCTTGCATCTGAAAGTAGAAACTCGCCCCATTACAACGGTATGAGTAGTTTTCCCCTAGGCCGTTCTAGTTATTCGTTTCGAGCATCAGAACTGCGAAAATTTTGAGTTTCTCAAGCGTTTCTTACCTCAAAACTGCCATATCTCGCGAACGGATTGACCAATCCGCAAAGTTTCTGTTGCATCTGAAAGTAGAAACTCGCCCCATTACAACGGTATGAGTAGTTTTCCCCTAGGCCGTTCTAGTTATTCGTTTCGAGCATCAGAACTGCGAAAATTTGGAATTTCTCAAGCGTTTCTTACCTCAAAACTGCCATATCTCGCGAACGGATTGACCAATCCGCAAAGTTTCTGTTGCATCTGAAAGTAGAAACTCGCCCCATTACAACGGTATGAGTAGTTTTCCCCTAGGCCGTTCTAGTTATTCGTTTCGTGCATCAGAACTGCGAAGATTTGGAGTTTCTCAAGCGTTTCCTACCTCAAAACTGCCATATCTCGCGAACGGATTGACCAATCCGCAAAGTTTCTTTCGCATGTGAAAGTAGAAACTCGCCCCATTACAACGGTATGAGTAGTTTTCCTCTAGGCCGTTCTAGTTATTCGTTTCGAGCATCACAACTGCGAAAATTTGGAGTTTCTCAAGCGTTTCTTACCTCAAAACTGGCATATCTCGCGAACGGATTGACCAATCCACAAAGTTTCTGTTGCATCTGAAAGTAGAAACTCGCCCCATTACAACGGTATGAGTAGTTTTCCCCTAGGCCGTTCTAGTTATTCGTTTCGAGCATCAGAACTTCGAAGATTTGAGTTTCTCAAGCGTTTCTTACCTCAAAACTGCCATATCTCGCGAACGGATTGACCAATCCGCAAAGTTTCTGTTGCATCTGAAAGTAGAAACTCGCCCCATTACAACGGTATGAGTAGTTTTCCCCTAGGCCGTTCTAGTTATTCGTTTCGAGCATCAGAACTGCGAAAATTTGGAGTTTCTCAAGCGTTTCTTACCTCAAAACTGCCATATCTCGCGAACGGATTGACCAATCCGCAAAGTTTCTGTTGCATCTGAAAGGAGAAACTCGCCCCATTACAACGCTATGAGTAGTTTTCCCCTAGGCCGTTCTAGTTATTCGTTTCGAGCATCAGAACTGCGAAAATTTGTAGTTTCTCAAGCGTTTCTTACCTCAAAACTGCCATATATCGCGAACGGATTGACCAATCCACAAAGTTTCTGTTGCATCTGAAAGTAGAAGCTCGCCCCATTACAACGGTATGAGTAGTTTTCCCCTAGGCCGTTCTAGTTATTCGTTTCGAGCATCAGAACTGCGAAGATTTGAGTTTCTCAAGCGTTCCTTACCTCAAAACTGCCATATCTCGCGAACGGATTGACCAATCCGCAAAGTTTCTGTCGCATCTGAAAGTAGAAACTCGCCCCATTACAACGGTATGAGTAGTTTTCCCCTAGGCCGTTCTAGTTATTCGTTTCGAGCATCAGAACTGCGAAAATTTGGAGTTTCTCAAGCGTTTCTTACCTCAAAATTGCCATATCTCGCGAACGGATTGACCAATCCGCAAAATTTCTCTTGCATCTGAAAGTAGAAACTCGCCCCATTACAACGGTATGAGTAGTGTTCCCCTAGGCCGTTCTAGTTATTCGTTTCGAGCATCAGAACTGCGAAAATTTGGAGTTTCTCAAGCGTTTCTTACCTCAAAACTGCCATATCTCGCGAACGGATTGACCAATCCGCAAAGTTTCTGTTGCATCTGAAAGTAGAAACTCGCCCCTTTACAACGGTATGAGTAGTTTTCCCCTAGGCCGTTCTAGTTATTCGTTTCGAGCATCAGAACTTCGAAGATTTGAGTTTCTCAAGCGTTTCTTACCTCAAAACTGCCATATCTCGCGAACGGATTGACCAATCCGCAAAGTTTCTGTTGCATCTGAAAGTAGAAACTCGCCCCATTACAACGGTATGAGTAGTTTTCCTCTAGGCCGTTCTAGTTATTCGTTTCGAGCATCACAACTGCGAAAATTTGGAGTTTCTCAAGCGTTTCTTACCTCAAAACTGGCATATCTCGCGAACGGATTGACCAATCCACAAAGTTTCTGTTGCATCTGAAAGTAGAAACTCGCCCCATTACAACGGTATGAGTAGTTTTCCCCTAGGCCGTTCTAGTTATTCGTTTCGAGCATCAGAACTTCGAAGATTTGAGTTTCTCAAGCGTTTCTTACCTCAAAACTGCCATATCTCGCGAACGGATTGACCAATCCGCAAAGTTTCTGTTGCATCTGAAAGTAGAAACTCGCCCCATTACAACGGTATGAGTAGTTTTCCCCTAGGCCGTTCTAGTTATTCGTTTCGTGCATCAGAACTGCGAAGATTTGGAGTTTCTCAAGCGTTTCCTACCTCAAAACTGCCATATCTCGCGAACGGATTGACCAATCCGCAAAGTTTCTTTCGCATGTGAAAGTAGAAACTCGCCCCATTACAAAGGTATGAGTAGTTTTCCTCTAGGCCGTTCTAGTTATTCGTTTCGAGCATCACAACTGCGAAAATTTGGAGTTTCTCAAGCGTTTCTTACCTCAAAACTGGCATATCTCGCGAACGGATTGACCAATCCACAAAGTTTCTGTTGCATCTGAAAGTAGAAACTCGCCCCATTACAACGGTATGAGTAGTTTTCCCCTAGGCCGTTCTAGTTATTCGTTTCGAGCATCAGAACTTCGAAGATTTGAGTTTCTCAAGCGTTTCTTACCTCAAAACTGCCATATCTCGCGAACGGATTGACCAATCCGCAAAGTTTCTGTTGCATCTGAAAGTAGAAACTCGCCCCATTACAACGGTATGAGTAGTTTTCCCCTAGGCCGTTCTAGTTATTCGTTTCGAGCATCAGAACTGCGAAAATTTGGAGTTTCTCAAGCGTTTCTTACCTCAAAACTGCCATATCTCGCGAACGGATTGACCAATCCGCAAAATTTCTCTTGCATCTGAAAGTAGAAACTCGCCCCATTACAACGGTATGAGTAGTTTTCCCCTAGGCCGTTCTAGTTATTCGTTTTGAGCATCAGAACTGCGAAAATTTGGAGTTTCTCAAGCGTTTCTTACCTCAAAATTGCCATATCTCGCGAACGGGTTGACCAATCCGCAAAGTTTCTGTTGCATCTGAAAGGAGAAACTCGCCCCATTACAACGGTATGAGTAGTTTTCCCCTAGGCCGTTCTAGTTATTCGTTTCGAGCATCAGAACTGCGAAGAATTGAGTTTCTCAAGCGTTTCTTACCTCAAAACTGCCATATCTCGCGAACGGATTGACCAATCCGCAAAGTTTCTGTCGCATCTGAAAGTAGAAACTCGCCCCATTACAACGGTATGAGTAGTTTTCCCCTAGGCCGTTCTAGTTATTCGTTTCGAGCATCAGAACTGCGAAGATTTGGAGTTTCTCAAGCGTTTCTTACCTCAAAACTGCCATATCTCGCGAACGGATTGACCAATCCGCTAAGTTTCTGTTGCATCTGAAAGTAGAAACTCGCCCCATTACAACGGTATGAGTAGTTTTCCCCTAGGCAGTTCTAGTTATTCGTTTCGAGCAGCAGAACTGCGAAAATTATGAGTTTCTCAAGCGTTTCTTACCTCAAAACTGCCATATCTCGCGAACGGATTGACCAATCCGCAAAGTTTCTGTTGCATCTGAAAGTAGAAACTCGCCCCATTACAACGGTATGAGTAGTTTTCCCCTAGGCCGTTCTAGTTATTCGTTTCGAGCATCAGAACTGCGAAAATTTTGAGTTTTTCAAGCGTTTCTTACCTCAAAACTGCCATATCTCGCGAACGGATTGACCAATCCGCAAAGTTTCTGTTGCATCTGAAAGTAGAAACTCGCCCCATTACAACGGTATGAGTAGTTTTCCCCTAGGCCGTTCTACTTATTCGTTTCGAGCATCAGAACTGCGAAAATTTGGAGTTGCTCAAGCGTTTCTTACCTCAAAACTGCCATATCTCGCGAACGGATTGACCAATCCGCAAAGTTTCTGTTGCATCCGAAAGTAGAAACTCGCCCCATTACAACGGTATGAGTAGTTTTCCCCTAGGCCGTTCTAGTTATTCGTTTCGAGCATCAGAACTGCGAAAATTTTGTGTTTCTCAAGCGTTTCTTACCTCAAAGCTGCCATATCTCGCGAACAAATTGACCAGTCCGCAAAATTTCTGTTGCACCTGAAAGTAGAAACTCGCCCGATTACAAAGGTATGCGTACTTTTCCCCTAGGCCGTTCTTGTTATTCGTTTCGAGCATCAGAACTGCGAAAATTTGGAGTTTCTCAAGCGTTTCCTACATCAAAACTGCCATATCTCGCGAACGGATTGACCAATCCGCAAAGTTTCTGTTGCATCTGAAAGTAGAAACTCGCCCCATTACAACGGTATGAGTAGTTTTGCCCTAGGCCGTTCTAGTTATTCGTTTCGAGCATCAGAACTGCGATAATATGGAGTTTCTCAAGCGTTTCTTACCTCAAGACTGCCATATCTCGCGAACGGATTGAACAATCCGCAAAGTTTCTGTTGCATCTGAAAGTAGAAACTCGCCCCATTACAACGGTATGAGTAGTTTTCCCCTAGGCCGTTCTAGTTATTCGTTTCGAGCATCAGAACTGCGAAAATTTTGTGTTTCTCAAGCGTTTCTTACCTCAAAGCTGCCATATCTCGCGAACAAATTGACCAGTCCGCAAAATTGCTGTTGCACCTGAAAGTAGAAACTCGCCCGATTACAAAGGTATGCGTACTTTTCCCCTAGGCCGTTCTAGTTATTCGTTTCGAGCATCAGAACGGCGAAAATTTGGAGTTTCTCAAGCGTTTCTTACCTCAAAACTGCCATATCTCGCGAACGGATTGACCAATCCGCAAAGTTTCTGTTGCAACTGAAAGTAGAAACTCGCCCCATTACAACGGTATGAGTAGTTTTCCCCTAGGCCGTTCTAGTTATTCGTTTCGAGCATCAGAACTGCGAAAACTTTGAGTTTTTCAAGCGTTTCTTACCTCAAAACTGCCATATCTCGCGAACGGATTGACCAATCCGCAAAGTTTCTGTTGCATCTGAAAGTAGAAACTCGCCTCATTACAACGGTATGAGTAGTTTTCCCCTAGGCCGTTCTACTTATTCGTTTCGAGCATCAGAACTGCGAAAATTTGGAGTTTCTCAAGCGTTTCTTACCTCAAAACTGCCATATCTCGCGAACGGATTGACCAATCCGCAAAGTTTCTGTTGCATCTGAAAGTAGAAACTCGCCCCATTACAACGGTATGAGTAGTTTTCCCCTAGGCCGTTCTAGTTATTCGTTTCGAGCATCAGAACTGCGAAAATTTTGTGTTTCTCAAGCGTTTCTTACCTCAAAGCTGCCATATCTCGCGAACAAATTGACCAGTCCGCAAAATTGCTGTTGCACCTGAAAGTAGAAACTCGCCCGATTACAAAGGTATGCGTACTTTTCCCCTAGGCCGTTCTAGTTATTCGTTTCGAGCATCAGAACGGCGAAAATTTGGAGTTTCTCAAGCGTTTCTTACCTCAAAACTGCCATATCTCGCGAACGGATTGACCAATCCGCAAAGTTTCTGTTGCAACTGAAAGTAGAAACTCGCCCCATTACAACGGTATGAGTAGTTTTCCCCTACGCCGTTCTAGTTATTCGTTTCGAGCATCAGAACTGCGAAAATTTGGAGTTTCTCAAGCGTTTCTTACCTCAAAACTGCCATATCTCGCGAACGGATTGACCAATCCGCAAAGTTTCTGTTGCATCTGAAAGTAGAAACTCGCCCCATTACAACGGTATGAGTAGTTTTCCCCTAGGCCGTTCTAGTTATTCGTTTCGAGCATCAGAACTGCGAAAACTTTGAGTTTTTCAAGCGTTTCTTACCTCAAAACTGCCATATCTCGCGAACGGATTGACCAATCCGCAAAGTTTCTGTTGCATCTGAAAGTAGAAACTCGCCTCATTACAACGGTATGAGTAGTTTTCCCCTAGGCCGTTCTACTTATTCGTTTCGAGCATCAGAACTGCGAAAATTTGGAGTTTCTCAAGCGTTTCTTACCTCAAAACTGCCATATCTCGCGAACGGATTGACCAATCCGCAAAGTTTCTGTTGCATCTGAAAGTAGAAACTCGCCCCATTACAACGGTATGAGTAGTTTTCCCCTAGGCCGTTCTAGTTATTCGTTTCGAGCATCAGAACTGCGAAAATTTTGTGTTTCTCAAGCGTTTCTTACCTCAAAGCTGCCATATCTCGCGAACAAATTGACCAGTCCGCAAAATTGCTGTTGCACCTGAAAGTAGAAACTCGCCCGATTACAAAGGTATGCGTACTTTTCCCCTAGGCCGTTCTAGTTATTCGTTTCGAGCATCAGAACGGCGAAAATTTGGAGTTTCTCAAGCGTTTCTTACCTCAAAACTGCCATATCTCGCGAACGGATTGACCAATCCGCAAAGTTTCTGTTGCAACTGAAAGTAGAAACTCGCCCCATTACAACGGTATGAGTAGTTTTCCCCTAGGCCGTTCTAGTTATTCGTTTCGAGCATCAGAACTGCGAAAATTTTGAGTTTTTCAAGCGTTTCTTACCTCAAAACTGCCATATCTCGCGAACGGATTGACCAATCCGCAAAGTTTCTGTTGCATCTGAAAGTAGAAACTCGCCTCATTACAACGGTATGAGTAGTTTTCCCCTAGGCCGTTCTACTTATTCGTTTCGAGCATCAGAACTGCGAAAATTTGGAGTTTCTCAAGCGTTTCTTACCTCAAAACTGCCATATCTCGCGAACGGATTGACCAATCCGCAAAGTTTCTGTTGCATCTGAAAGTAGAAACTCGCCCCATTACAACGGTATGAGTAGTTTTCCCCTACGCCGTTCTAGTTATTCGTTTCGAGCATCAGAACTGCGAAAATTTGGAGTTTCTCAAGCGTTTCTTACCTCAAAACTGCCATATCTCGCGAACGGATTGACCAATCCGCAAAGTTTCTGTTGCATCTGAAAGTAGAAACTCGCCCCATTACAACGGTATGAGTAGTTTTCCCCTAGGCCGTTCTAGTTATTCGTTTCGAGCATCAGAACTGCGAAAATTTGGAGTTTCTCAAGCGTATCTTACCTCAAAACTGCCATATCTCGCGAACGGATTGACCAATCCGCAAAATTTCTCTTGCATCTGAAACTAGAAACTCGCCCCTTTACATCGGCATGAGTAGTTTTCCCCTAGGCCGTTCTAGTTATTCGTTTCGAGCATCAGAACTGCGAAAATTTGGAGTTTCTCAAGCGTTTCTTACCTCAAAACTGCCATATCTCGCGAACGGATTGACCAATCCGCAAAGTTTCTGATGCATCTGAAAGTAGAAACCCGCCCCATTACAACGGTATGAGTAGTTTTCCCCTAGGCCGTTCTAGTTATTCGTTTCGAGCATCAGAACTGCGAAGATTTGGAGTTTCTCAAGCGTTTCTTACCTCAAAACTGCCATATCTCGCGAACGGATTGACCAATCCGCAAAGTTTCTGTTGCATCTGAAAGTAGAAACTCGCCCCATTACAACGGTATGAGTAGTTTTCCCCTAGGCCGTTCTAGTTATTCGTTTCGAGCATCAGAACGGCGAAAATTTGGAGTTTCTCAAGCGTTTCTTACCTCAAAACTGCCATATCTCGCGAACGGATTGACCAATCCGCAAAATTTCTGTTGCATCTGAAAGTAGAAACTCGCCCGATTACAACGGCATGAGTAGTTTTCCCCTAGGCCGTTCTAGTTATTCGTTTCGAGCATCAGAAGTAATAAAATGTTGAGTTTCTCAAGGGTTTCTTACCTCAAAACTGCCATATCTCGCGAACGGATTGACCAATCCGCAAAATTTCTGTTGCATCTGAAAGTAGAAACTCGCCCCATTTGAACGGTATGAGTAGTTTTCCCCTAGGCCGTTCTAGTTAGTCGTTTCGAGCATCAGAACTGCGATAATTTTGAGTTTCTCAAGCGTTTCGAGCATCAGAACTGCGAAAATTTTGAGTTTCTCAAGCGTTTCTTACCTCAAAACTGCCATATCACGGGAACGGATTGACCAATCCGCAAAATTTCTGTTGCATCTGAAAGTAGAAGCTCGCCCCATTTCAACGGTATGAGTAGTTTTCCCCTACGCCGTTCTAGTTATTCGTTTCGAGCATCAGAACTGCGAAAATTTGGAGTTTCTCAAGCGTTTCTTACCTCAAAACTGCCATATCTCGCGAACGGATTGACCAATCCGCAAAGTTTCTGTCGCATCTGAAAGTAGAAACTCGCCCCATTACAACGATATGAGTAGTTTTCCCCTAGGCCGTTCTAGTTATTCGTTTCGAGCATCAGAACTGCGATAATTTTGTGTTTCTCAAGCGTTTCTTATCTCAAAGCTGCCATATATCGCGAACAAATTGAGCAGTCCGCAAAATTTCTGTTGCACCTGAAAGTAGAAACTCGCCCGATTACAAAGGTATGCGTACTTTTCCCCTAGGCCGTTCTAGTTATTCGTTTCGAGCATCAGAACTGCGAAAATTTGGAGTTTCTCAAGCGTTTCCTACCTCAAAACTGCCATATCTCGCGAACAAATTTACCAGTCCGCAAAATTTCTGATGCACCTGAAAGTAGAAACTCGCCCGATTACAAAGGTATGCGCACTTTTCCCCTAGGCCGTTCTAGTTATTCGTTTCGAGCATCAGAACTGCGAAAATTTGGAGTTTCTCAAGCGTTTCTTACCTTAAAACTGCCATATCTCGCGAACGGATTGACCAATCCGAAAAGTTTCTGTCGCATCTGAAAGTAGAAACTCGCCCCATTACAACGGTATGAGTAGTTTTCCCCTAGGCCGTTCTAGTTATTCGTTTCGAGCATCAGAACTGCGAAAATTTTGTGTTTCTCAAGCGTTTCTTACCTCAAAGCTGCCATATCTCGCGAACAAATTGACCAGTCCGCAAAATTTCTGTTGCACCTGAAAGTAGAAACTCGCCCGATTACAATGGTATGCGTACTTTTCCCCTAGGCCGTTCTTGTTATTCGTTTCGAGCATCAGAACTGCGAAAATTTGGAGTTTCTCAAGCGTTTCCTACCTCAAAACTGCCATATCTCGCGAACGGATTGACCAATCCGCAAAGTTTCTGTTGCATCTGAAAGTAGAAACTCGCCCCATTACAACGGTATGAGTAGTTTTGCCCTAGGCCGTTCTAGTTATTCGTTTCGAGCATCAGAACTGCGATAATATGGAGTTTCTCAAGCGTTTCTTACCTCAAGACTGCCATATCTCGCGAACGGATTGAACAATCCGCAAAGTTTCTGTTGCATCTGAAAGATAGAAACTCGCCCCATTACAACGGTATGAGTAGTTTTCCCCTAGGCCGTTCTAGTTATTCGTTTCGAGCATCAGAACTGCGAAAATTTTGTGTTTCTCAAGCGTTTCTTACCTCAAAGCTGCCATATCTCGCGAACAAATTGACCAGTCCGCAAAATTGCTGTTGCACCTGAAAGTAGAAACTCGCCCGATTACAAAGGTATGCGTACTTTTCCCCTAGGCCGTTCTAGTTATTCGTTTCGAGCATCAGAACTGCGAAAATTTGGAGTTTCTCAAGCGTTTCTTACCTCAAAACTGCCATATCTCGCGAACGGATTGACCAATCCGCAAAGTTTCTGTTGCATCTGAAAGTAGAAACTCGCCCCATTACAACGGTATGAGTAGTTTTCCCCTAGGCCGTTCTAGTTATTCGTTTCGAGCATCAGAACTGCGAAAATTTGGAGTTTCTCAAGCGTATCTTACCTCAAAACTGCCATATCTCGCGAACGGATTGACCAATCCGCAAAATTTCTCTTGCATCTGAAACTAGAAACTCGCCCCTTTACATCGGCATGAGTAGTTTTCCCCTAGGCCGTTCTAGTTATTCGTTTCGAGCATCAGAACTGCGAAAATTTGGAGTTTCTCAAGCGTTTCTTACCTCAAAACTGCCATATCTCGCGAACGGATTGACCAATCCGCAAAGTTTCTGATGCATCTGAAAGTAGAAACCCGCCCCATTACAACGGTATGAGTAGTTTTCCCCTAGGCCGTTCTAGTTATTCGTTTCGAGCATCAGAACTGCGAAGATTTGGAGTTTCTCAAGCGTTTCTTACCTCAAAACTGCCATATCTCGCGAACGGATTGACCAATCCGCAAAGTTTCTGTTGCATCTGAAAGTAGAAACTCGCCCCATTACAACGGTATGAGTAGTTTTCCCCTAGGCCGTTCTAGTTATTCGTTTCGAGCATCAGAACTGCGAAGATTTGGAGTTTCTCAAGCGTTTCTTACCTCAAAACTGCCATATCTCGCGAACGGATTGACCAATCCGCAAAGTTTCTGTTGCATCTGAAAGTAGAAACTCGCCCCATTACAACGGTATGAGTAGTTTTCCCCTAGGCCGTTCTAGTTATTCGTTTCGAGCATCAGAACGGCGAAAATTTGGAGTTTCTCAAGCGTTTCTTACCTCAAAACTGCCATATCTCGCGAACGGATTGACCAATCCGCAAAATTTCTGTTGCATCTGAAAGTAGAAACTCGCCCGATTACAACGGCATGAGTAGTTTTCCCCTAGGCCGTTCTAGTTATTCGTTTCGAGCATCAGAAGTAATAAAATGTTGAGTTTCTCAAGCGTTTCTTACCTCAAAACTGCCATATCACGGGAACGGATTGACCAATCCGCAAAATTTCTGTTGCATCTGAAAGTAGAAGCTCGCCCCATTTCAACGGTATGAGTAGTTTTCCCCTACGCCGTTCTAGTTATTCGTTTCGAGCATCAGAACTGCGAAAATTTGGAGTTTCTCAAGCGTTTCTTACCTCAAAACTGCCATATCTCGCGAACGGATTGACCAATCCGCAAAGTTTCTGTCGCATCTGAAAGTAGAAACTCGCCCCATTACAACGGTATGAGTAGTTTTCCCCTAGGCCGTTCTAGTTATTCGTTTCGAGCATCAGAACTGCGAAAATTTTGTGTTTCTCAAGCGTTTCTTATCTCAAAGCTGCCATATATCGCGAACAAATTGAGCAGTCCGCAAAATTTCTGTTGCACCTGAAAGTAGAAACTCGCCCGATTACAAAGGTATGCGTACTTTTCCCCTAGGCCGTTCTAGTTATTCGTTTCGAGCATCAGAACTGCGAAAATTTTGTGTTTCTCAAGCGTTTCTTACCTCAAAGCTGCCATATCTCGCGAACAAATTGACCAGTCCGCAAAATTTCTGTTGCACCTGAAAGTAGAAACTCGCCCGATTACAATGGTATGCGTACTTTTCCCCTAGGCCGTTCTTGTTATTCGTTTCGAGCATCAGAACTGCGAAAATTTGGAGTTTCTCAAGCGTTTCCTACCTCAAAACTGCCATATCTCGCGAACGGATTGACCAATCCGCAAAGTTTCTGTTGCATCTGAAAGTAGAAACTCGCCCCATTACAACGGTATGAGTAGTTTTGCCCTAGGCCGTTCTAGTTATTCGTTTCGAGCATCAGAACTGCGATAATATGGAGTTTCTCAAGCGTTTCTTACCTCAAGACTGCCATATCTCGCGAACGGATTGAACAATCCGCAAAGTTTCTGTTGCATCTGAAAGATAGAAACTCGCCCCATTACAACGGTATGAGTAGTTTTCCCCTAGGCCGTTCTAGTTATTCGTTTCGAGCATCAGAACTGCGAAAATTTTGTGTTTCTCAAGCGTTTCTTACCTCAAAGCTGCCATATCTCGCGAACAAATTGACCAGTCCGCAAAATTGCTGTTGCACCTGAAAGTAGAAACTCGCCCGATTACAAAGGTATGCGTACTTTTCCCCTAGGCCGTTCTAGTTATTCGTTTCGAGCATCAGAACTGCGAAAATTTGGAGTTTCTCAAGCGTTTCTTACCTCAAAACTGCCATATCTCGCGAACGGATTGACCAATCCACAATGTTTCTGTTGCATCTGAAAGTAGAAACTCGCCCCATTACAACGGTATGAGTAGTTTTCCCCTAGGCCGTTCTAGTTATTCGTTTCGAGCATCAGAACTGCGAAAATTTTGTGTTTCTCAAGCGTTTCTTACCTCAAAGCTGCCATATCTCGCGAACAAATTGAGCAGTCCGCAAAATTTCTGTTGCACCTGAAAGTAGAAACTCGCCCGATTACAAAGGTATGCGTACTTTTCCCCTAGGCCGTTCTAGTTATTCGTTTCGAGCATTAGAACTGCGAAAATTTGGAGTTTCTCAAGCGTTTCCTACCTCAAAACTGCCATATCTCGCGAACAAATTTACCAGTCCGCAAAATTTCTGATGCACCTGAAAGTAGAAACTCGCCCGATTACAAAGGTATGCGCACTTTTCCCCTAGGTCGTTCTAGTTATTCGTTTCGAGCATCAGAACTGCGAAAATTTGGAGTTTCTCAAGCGTTTCTTACATCCAAACTGCCATATCTCGCGAACGGATTGACCAAACCGCAAAATTTCTGTTGCATCTGAAAGTAGAAACTCGCCCCATTACAAAGGTATGAGTAGTTTTCCCCTACGCCGTTCTAGTTATTCGTTTCGAGCATCAGAACTGCGAAAATTTTGAGTTTCTCAAGCGTTCTTTCATCAAAACTGCCATATCTCGCGAACGGAATGACCAATCCGCAAAATTTCTGTTGCACATGAAAGTGGAAACTCGCCCGATTACAACGGCATGAGTAGTTTTCCCCTACGCCGTTCTACTTATTCGTTTCGAGCACCAGAACTGCTAAAATGTTGAGTTTCTCAAGCGCTTCTTACCTCCAAACTGCCATATCTCGCGAACGGATTGACCAATCCGCAAAATTTCTGTTGCATCTGAAAGTAGAAACTCGCCCCATTTGAACGGTATGAGTAGTTTTCCCCTAGGCCGTTCTAGTTATTCGTTTCGAGCATCAGAAGTAATAAAATGTTGAGTTTCTCAAGGGTTTCTTACCTCAAAACTGCCATATCTCGCGAACGGATTGACCAATACGCAAAATTTCTGTTGCATCTGAAAGTAGAAACTCGCCCCATTTGAACGGTATGAGTAGTTTTCCCCTAGGCCGTTCTAGTTAGTCGTTTCGAGCATCAGAACTGCGAAAATTTGGAGTTTCTCAAGCGTTTCTTACCTCAAAACTGCCATATCTCGCGAACGGATTGACCAATCCGCAAAGTTTCTGTCGCATCTGAAAGTAGAAACTCGCCCCATTACAACGGTATGAGTAGTTTTCCCCTAGGCCGTTCTAGTTATTCGTTTCGAGCATCAGAACTGCGAAAATTTTGTGTTTCTCAAGCGTTTCTTACATCAAAGCTGCCATATCTCGCGAACAAATTGAGCAGTCCGCAAAATTTCTGTTGCACCTGAAAGTAGAAACTCGCCCGATTACAAAGGTATGCGTACTTTTCCCCTAGGCCGTTCTAGTTATTCGTTTCGAGCATCAGAACTGCGAAAATTTGGAGTTTCTCAAGCGTTTCCTACATCAAAACTGCCATATCTCGCGAACAAATTTAACAGTCCGCAAAATTTCTGATGCACCTGAAAGTAGGAACTCGCCCGATTACAAAGGTATGCGCACTTTTCCCCTAGGCCGTTCTAGTTATTCGTTTCGAGCATCAGAACTGCGAAAATTTGGAGTTTCTCAAGCGTTTCTTACCTCAAAACTGCCATATCTCGCGAACGGATTGACCAATCCGCAAAGTTTCTGTCGCATCTGAAAGTAGAAACTCGCCCCATTACAACGGTATGCGTACTTTTCCCCTAGGCCGTTCTTGTTATTCGTTTCGAGCATCAGAACTGCGAAAATTTGGAGTTTCTCAAGCGTTTCCTACCTCAAAACTGCCATATCTCGCGAACGGATTGACCAATCCGCAAAGTTTCTGTTGCATCTGAAAGTAGAAACTCGCCCCATTACAACTGTATGAGTAGTTTTCCCCTAGGCCGTTCTAGTTATTCGTTTCGAGCATCAGAACTGCGATAATTTGGAGTTTCTCAAGCGTTTCTTACCTCAAGACTGCCATATCTCGCGAACGGATTGAACAATCCGCAAAGTTTCTGTTGCATCTGAAAGTAGAAACTCGCCCCATTACAGCGGTATGAGTAGTTTTCCCCTAGGCCGTTCTAGTTATTCGTTTCGAGCATCAGAAATGCGAAAATTTTGTGTTTCTCAAGCGTTTCTTACCTCAAAGCTGCCATATCTCGCGAACAAATTGACCAGTCCGCAAAATTGCTGTTGCACCTGAAAGTAGAAACTCGCCCGATTACAAAGGTATGCGTACTTTTCCCCTAGGCCGTTCTAGTTATTCGTTTCGAGCATCAGAACTGCGAAAATTTGGAGTTTCTCAAGCGTTTCCTACCTCAAAACTGCCATATCTTGCGAACAAATTGACCAGTCCGCAAAATTTCTGATGCACCTGAAAGTAGAAACTCGCCCGATTACAAAGGTATGCGCACTTTTCCCCTAGGCCGTTCTAGTTATTCGTTGCGAGCATCAGAACTGCGAAAATTTGGAGTTTCTCAAGCGTTTCTTACCTCAAAATTGCCATATCTCGCGAACGGATTGACCAATCCGCAAAGTTTCTGTTGCATCTGAAAGTAGAAACTCGCCCCATTACAACGGTATGAGTAGTCTTCCCCTAGGCCGTTCTAGTTATTCGTTGCGAGCATCAGAACTGCGAAAATTTGGAGTTTCTCAAGCGTTTCTTACCTCAAAACTGCCATATCTCGCGAACGGATTGACCAATCCGCAAAGTTTCTGTTGCATCTGAAAGTAGAAACTCGCCCCATTACAACGGTGTAAGTAGTTTTCCCCTAGGCCGTTCTAGTTATTCGTTTCGAGCATCAGAACTGCGAAAATTTGGAGTTTCTCAAGCGTTTCTTACCTCAAAACTGCCATATCTCGCGAACGGATTGACCAATCCGCAAAGTTTCTGTCGCATCTGAAAGTTGAAACTCGCCCCATTACAACGGTATGTGTAGTTTTCCCCTAGGCCGTTCTAGCTATTCGTTTCGAGCATCAGAACTGCGAAAATTTGGAGTTTCTCAAGCGTTTCTTACCTCAAAACTGCCATATCTCGCGAACGGATTGACCAATCCGCAAAGTTTCTGTTGCATCTGAAAGTCGAAACTCGCCCCATTACAACGGTATGAGTAGTTTTCCCCTAGGCCGTTCTAGTTATTCGTTTCGAGCATCAGAACTGCGAAAATTTGGAGTTTCTCAAGCGTTTCCTACCTCAAAACTGCCATATCTCGCGAACGGATTGACCAATCCGCAAAGTTTCTGTTGCATCTGAAAGTAGAAACTCGCCCCATTACAACGGTATGAGTAGTTTTCCCCTAGGCCGTTCTAGTTATTCGTTTCGAGCATCAGAACTGCGATAATTTGGAGTTTCTCAAGCGTTTCTTACCTCAAGACTGCCATATCTCGCGAACGGATTGAACAATCCGCAAAGTTTCTGTTGCATCTGAAAGTAGAAACTCGCCCCATTACAGCGGTATGAGTAGTTTTCCCCTAGGCCGTTCTAGTTATTCGTTTCGAGCATCAGAAATGCGAAAATTTTGTGTTTCTCAAGCGTTTCTTACCTCAAAGCTGCCATATCTCGCGAACAAATTGACCAGTCCGCAAAATTGCTGTTGCACCTGAAAGTAGAAACTCGCCCCATTACAAAGGTATGAGTAGTTTTCCCCTAGGCCGTTCTAGTTATTCGTTTCGAGCATCAGAACTGCGAAAATTTTGAGTTTCTCAAGCGTTCTTTCATCAAAACTGCCATATCTCGCGAACGGAATGACCAATCCGCAAAATTTCTGTTGCACATGAAAGTGGAAACTCGCCCGATTACAACGGCATGAGTAGTTTTCCCCTACGCCGTTCTACTTATTCGTTTCGAGCATCAGAACTGCTAAAATGTTGAGTTTCTCAAGCGCTTCTTACCTCCAAACTGCCATATCTCGCGAACGGATTGACCAATCCGCAAAATTTCTGTTGCATCTGAAAGTAGAAACTCGCCCGATTACAACGGCATGAGTAGTTTTCCCCTAGGCCGTTCAAGTTATTCGTTGCGAGCATCAGAACTGCGAAAATTTGGAGTTTCTCAAGCGTTTCTTACCTCAAAATTGCCATATCTCGCGAACGGATTGACCAATCCGCAAAGTTTCTGTTGCATCTGAAAGTAGAAACTCGCCCCATTACAACGGTATGAGTAATTTTCCCCTAGGCCGTTCTAGTTATTCGTTGGGAGCATCAGAACTGCGAAAATTTGGAGTTTCTCAAGCGTTTCTTACCTCAAAACTGCCATATCTCGCGAACGGATTGACCAATCCGCAAAGTTTCTGTTGCATCTGAAAGTAGAAACTCGCCCCATTACAACTGTATGAGTAGTTTTCCCCTAGGCCGTTCTAGTTATTCGTTTCGAGCATCAGAACTGCGATAATTTGGAGTTTCTCAAGCGTTTCTTACCTCAAGACTGCCATATCTCGCGAACGGATTGAACAATCCGCAAAGTTTCTGTTGCATCTGAAAGTAGAAACTCGCCCCATTACAGCGGTATGAGTAGTTTTCCCCTAGGCCGTTCTAGTTATTCGTTTCGAGCATCAGAAATGCGAAAATTTTGTGTTTCTCAAGCGTTTCTTACCTCAAAGCTGCCATATCTCGCGAACAAATTGACCAGTCCGCAAAATTGCTGTTGCACCTGAAAGTAGAAACTCGCCCGATTACAAAGGTATGCGTACTTTTCCCCTAGGCCGTTCTAGTTATTCGTTTCGAGCATCAGAACTGCGAAAATTTGGAGTTTCTCAAGCGTTTCCTACCTCAAAACTGCCATATCTTGCGAACAAATTGACCAGTCCGCAAAATTTCTGATGCACCTGAAAGTAGAAACTCGCCCGATTACAAAGGTATGCGCACTTTTCCCCTAGGCCGTTCTAGTTATTCGTTGCGAGCATCAGAACTGCGAAAATTTGGAGTTTCTCAAGCGTTTCTTACCTCAAAATTGCCATATCTCGCGAACGGATTGACCAATCCGCAAAGTTTCTGTTGCATCTGAAAGTAGAAACTCGCCCCATTACAACGGTATGAGTAGTCTTCCCCTAGGCCGTTCTAGTTATTCGTTGCGAGCATCAGAACTGCGAAAATTTGGAGTTTCTCAAGCGTTTCTTACCTCAAAACTGCCATATCTCGCGAACGGATTGACCAATCCGCAAAGTTTCTGTTGCATCTGAAAGTAGAAACTCGCCCCATTACAACGGTGTAAGTAGTTTTCCCCTAGGCCGTTCTAGTTATTCGTTTCGAGCATCAGAACTGCGAAAATTTGGAGTTTCTCAAGCGTTTCTTACCTCAAAACTGCCATATCTCGCGAACGGATTGACCAATCCGCAAAGTTTCTGTCGCATCTGAAAGTTGAAACTCGCCCCATTACAACGGTATGTGTAGTTTTCCCCTAGGCCGTTCTAGCTATTCGTTTCGAGCATCAGAACTGCGAAAATTTGGAGTTTCTCAAGCGTTTCTTACCTCAAAACTGCCATATCTCGCGAACGGATTGACCAATCCGCAAAGTTTCTGTTGCATCTGAAAGTCGAAACTCGCCCCATTACAACGGTATGAGTAGTTTTCCCCTAGGCCGTTCTAGTTATTCGTTTCGAGCATCAGAACTGCGAAAATTTGGAGTTTCTCAAGCGTTTCCTACCTCAAAACTGCCATATCTCGCGAACGGATTGACCAATCCGCAAAGTTTCTGTTGCATCTGAAAGTAGAAACTCGCCCCATTACAACGGTATGAGTAGTTTTCCCCTAGGCCGTTCTAGTTATTCGTTTCGAGCATCAGAACTGCGATAATTTGGAGTTTCTCAAGCGTTTCTTACCTCAAGACTGCCATATCTCGCGAACGGATTGAACAATCCGCAAAGTTTCTGTTGCATCTGAAAGTAGAAACTCGCCCCATTACAGCGGTATGAGTAGTTTTCCCCTAGGCCGTTCTAGTTATTCGTTTCGAGCATCAGAAATGCGAAAATTTTGTGTTTCTCAAGCGTTTCTTACCTCAAAGCTGCCATATCTCGCGAACAAATTGACCAGTCCGCAAAATTGCTGTTGCACCTGAAAGTAGAAACTCGCCCCATTACAAAGGTATGAGTAGTTTTCCCCTAGGCCGTTCTAGTTATTCGTTTCGAGCATCAGAACTGCGAAAATTTTGAGTTTCTCAAGCGTTCTTTCATCAAAACTGCCATATCTCGCGAACGGAATGACCAATCCGCAAAATTTCTGTTGCACATGAAAGTGGAAACTCGCCCGATTACAACGGCATGAGTAGTTTTCCCCTACGCCGTTCTACTTATTCGTTTCGAGCATCAGAACTGCTAAAATGTTGAGTTTCTCAAGCGCTTCTTACCTCCAAACTGCCATATCTCGCGAACGGATTGACCAATCCGCAAAATTTCTGTTGCATCTGAAAGTAGAAACTCGCCCGATTACAACGGCATGAGTAGTTTTCCCCTAGGCCGTTCAAGTTATTCGTTGCGAGCATCAGAACTGCGAAAATTTGGAGTTTCTCAAGCGTTTCTTACCTCAAAATTGCCATATCTCGCGAACGGATTGACCAATCCGCAAAGTTTCTGTTGCATCTGAAAGTAGAAACTCGCCCCATTACAACGGTATGAGTAATTTTCCCCTAGGCCGTTCTAGTTATTCGTTGGGAGCATCAGAACTGCGAAAATTTGGAGTTTCTCAAGCGTTTCTTACCTCAAAACTGCCATATCTCGCGAACGGATTGACCAATCCGCAAAGTTTCTGTCGCATCTGAAAGTTGAAACTCGCCCCATTACAACGGTATGTGTAGTTTTCCCCTAGGCCGTTCTAGCTATTCGTTTCGAGCATCAGAACTGCGAAAATTTGGAGTTTCTCAAGCGTTTCTTACCTCAAAACTGCCATATCTCGCGAACGGATTGACCAATCCGCAAAATTTCTCTTGCATCTGAAAGTAGAAACTCGCCCCATTACAACGGTATGAGTAGCTTTCCCTAGGCCGTTCTAGTTATTCGTTTTGAGCATCAGAACTGCGAAAATTTGGAGTTTCTCAAGCGTTTCTTACCTGAAAATTGCCATATCTCGCGAACGGATTGACAAATCCGCAAAGTTTCTGTTGCATCTGAAAGGAGAAACTCGCCCCATTACAACGGTATGAGTAGTTTTCCCCTAGGCCTTTCTAGTTATTCGTTTCAAGCATCAGAACTGCGAAAATTTTGAGTTTCTCAAGCGTTTCTTACCTCAAAACTGCCATATCTCGCGAACGGATTGACCAATCCGCAAAGTTTCTGTTGCATCTGAAAGTAGAAACTCGCCCCATTACAACGGTATGAGTAGTCTTCCCCTAGGCCGTTCTAGTTATTCGTTGCGAGCATCAGAACTGCGAAAATTTGGAGTTTCTCAAGCGTTTCTTACCTCAAAACTGCCATATCTCGCGAACGGATTGACCAATCCGCAAAGTTTCTGTTGCATCTGAAAGTAGAAACTCGCCCCATTACAACGGTATGAGTAGTTTTCCCCTAGGCCGTTCTAGTTATTCGTTTCGAGCATCAGAACTGCGAAGATTTGGAGTTTCTCAAGCGTTTCTTACCTCAAAACTGCCATATCTCGCGAACGGATTGACCAATCAGCAAAGTTTCTGTCGCATCTGAAAGTAGAAACTCGCCCCATTACAACGGTATGAGTAGTTTTCCCCTAGGCCGTTCTAGTTATTCGTTTCGAGCATCAGAACTGCGAAAATTTTGAGTTTCTCAAGCGTTTCTTACCTCAAAACTGCCATATCTCGCGAACGGATTGACCAATCCGCAAAATTTCTCTTGCATCTGAAAGTAGAAACTCGCCCCATTACAACGGTGTGAGTAGTTTTCCCCTAGGCCGTTCTAGTTATTCGTTTCGAGCATCAGAACTGCGAAAATTTGGAGTTTCTCAAGCGCTTCTTACCTCAAAACTGCCATATCTCGCGAACGGATTGACCAATCCGCAAAGTTTCTGTCGCATCTGAAAGTTGAAACTCGCCCCATTACAACGGTATTTGTAGTTTTCCCCTAGGCCGTTCTAGCTATTCGTTTCGAGCATCAGAACTGCGAAAATTTGGAGTTTCTCAAGCGTTTCTTACCTCAAAACTGCCATATCTCGCGAACGGATTGACCAATCCGCAAAATTTCTCTTGCATCTGAAAGTAGAAACTCGCCCCATTACAACGGTGTGAGTAGTTTTCCCCTAGGCCGTTCTAGTTATTCGTTTCGAGCATCAGAACTGCGAAAATTTGGAGTTTCTCAAGCGTTTCTTACCTCAAAACTGCCATATCTCGCTAACGGATTGACCAATCCGCAAAGTTTCTGTTGCATCTGAAAGTCGAAACTCGCCCCATTACAACGGTATGAGTAGTTTTCCCCTAGGCCGTCCTAGTTATTCGTTTCGAGCATCAGAACTGCGAAAATTTGGAGTTTCTCAAGCGTTTCCTACCTCAAAACTGCCATATCTCGCGAACGGATTGACCAATCCGCAAAGTTTCTGTCGCATCTGAAAGTAGAAACTCGCCCCATTACAACGGTATGAGTAGTTTTCCCCTAGGCCGTTCTAGTTATTCGTTTCGAGCATCAGAACTGCGAAAATTTTGTGTTTCTCAAGCGTTTCTTACCTCAAAGCTGCCATATCTCGCGAACAAATTGACCAGTCCGCAAAATTTCTGTTGCACCTGAAAGTAGAAACTCGCCCGATTACAAAGGTATGCGTACTTTTCCCCTAGGCCGTTCTTGTTATTCGTTTCGAGCATCAGAACTGCGAAAATTTGGAGTTTCTCAAGCGTTTCCTACCTCAAAACTGCCATATCTCGCGAACGGATTGACCATTCCGCAAAGTTTCTGTTGCATCTGAAAGTAGAAACTCGCCCCATTACAACGGTATGAGTAGTTTTCCCCTAGGCCGTTCTAGTTATTCGTTTCGAGCATCAGAACTGCGATAATTTGGAGTTTCTCAAGCGTTTCTTACCTCAAGACTGCCATATCTCGCGAACGGATTGAACAATCCGCAAAGTTTCTGTTGCATCTGAAAGTAGAAACTCGCCCCATTACAGCGGTATGAGTAGTTTTCCCCTAGGCCGTTCTAGTTATTCGTTTCGAGCATCAGAAATGCGAAAATTTTGTGTTTCTCAAGCGTTTCTTACCTCAAAGCTGCCATATCTCGCGAACAAATTGACCAGTCCGCAAAATTGCTGTTGCACCTGAAAGTAGAAACTCGCCCGATTACAAAGGTATGCGTACTTTTCCCCTAGGCCGTTCTAGTTATTCGTTTCGGGCATCAGAACTGCGAAAATTTGGAGTTTCTCAAGCGTTTCCTACCTCAAAACTGCCATATCTCGCGAACAAATTGACCAGTCCGCAAAATTTCTGATGCACCTGAAAGTAGAAACTCGCCCGATTACAAAGGTATGCGCACTTTTCCCCTAGGCCGTTCTAGTTATTCGTTTCGAGCATCAGAACTGCGAAAATTTGGAGTTTCTCAAGCGTTTCTTATATCCAAACTGCCATATCTCGCGAACGGATTGACCAAACCGCAAAATTTCTGTTGCATCTGAAAGTAGAAACTCGCCCCATTACAAAGGTATGAGTAGTTTTCCCCTAGGCCGTTCTAGTTATTCGTTTCGAGCATCAGAACTGCGAAAATTTTGAGTTTCTCAAGCGTTCTTTCATCAAAACTGCCATATCTCGCGAACGGAATGACCAATCCGCAAAATTTCTGTTGCACATGAAAGTGGAAACTCGCCCGATTACAACGGCATGAGTAGTTTTCCCCTACGCCGTTCTACTTATTCGTTTCGAGCATCAGAACTGCTAAAATGTTGAGTTTCTCAAGCGCTTCTTACCTCCAAACTGCCATATCTCGCGAACGGATTGACCAATCCGCAAAGTTTCTGTCGCATCTGAAAGTTGAAACTCGCCCCATTACAACGGTATTTGTAGTTTTCCCCTAGGCCGTTCTAGCTATTCGTTTCGAGCATCAGAACTGCGAAAATTTGGAGTTTCTCAAGCGTTTCTTACCTCAAAACTGCCATATCTCGCGAACGGATTGACCAATCCGCAAAATTTCTCTTGCATCTGAAAGTAGAAACTCGCCCCATTACAACGGTGTGAGTAGTTTTCCCCTAGGCCGTTCTAGTTATTCGTTTCGAGCATCAGAACTGCGAAAATTTGGAGTTTCTCAAGCGTTTCTTACCTCAAAACTGCCATATCTCGCGAACGGATTGACCAATCCGCAAAGTTTCTGTTGCATCTGAAAGTCGAAACTCGCCCCATTACAACGGTATGAGTAGTTTTCCCCTAGGCCGTTCTAGTTATTCGTTTCGAGCATCAGAACTGCGAAAATTTGGAGTTTCTCAAGCGTTTCCTACCTCAGAACTGCCATATCTCGCGAACGGATTGACCAATCCGCAAAGTTTCTGTCGCATCTGAAAGTAGAAACTCGCCCCATTACAACGGTATGAGTAGTTTTCCCCTAGGCCGTTCTAGTTATTCGTTT
The DNA here is from genome assembly GCF_051014685.1 of Ptiloglossa arizonensis. NCBI lineage: Eukaryota > Metazoa > Arthropoda > Insecta > Hymenoptera > Colletidae > Ptiloglossa > Ptiloglossa arizonensis. The sequence goes on from NW_027479416.1 coordinate 42,954, forward strand.
CGAGCATCAGAACTGCGAAAATTTTGTGTTTCTCAAGCGTTTCTTACCTCAAAGCTGCCATATCTCGCGAACAAATTGACCAGTCCGCAAAATTTCTGTTGCACCTGAAAGTAGAAACTCGCCCGATTACAAAGGTATGCGTACTTTTCCCCTAGGCCGTTCTTGTTATTCGTTTCGAGCATCAGAACTGCGAAAATTTGGAGTTTCTCAAGCGTTTCCTACCTCAAAACTGCCATATCTCGCGAACGGATTGACCAATCCGCAAAGTTTCTGTTGCATCTGAAAGTAGAAACTCGCCCCATTACAACGGTATGAGTAGTTTTCCCCTAGGCCGTTCTAGTTATTCGTTTCGAGCATCAGAACTGCGATAATTTGGAGTTTCTCAAGCGTTTCTTACCTCAAGACTGCCATATCTCGCGAACGGATTGAACAATCCGCAAAGTTTCTGTTGCATCTGAAAGTAGAAACTCGCCCCATTACAGCGGTATGAGTAGTTTTCCCCTAGGCCGTTCTAGTTATTCGTTTCGAGCATCAGAAATGCGAAAATTTTGTGTTTCTCAAGCGTTTCTTACCTCAAAGCTGCCATATCTCGCGAACAAATTGACCAGTCCGCAAAATTGCTGTTGCACCTGAAAGTAGAAACTCGCCCGATTACAAAGGTATGCGTACTTTTCCCCTAGGCCGTTCTAGTTATTCGTTTCGAGCATCAGAACTGCGAAAATTTGGAGTTTCTCAAGCGTTTCCTACCTCAAAACTGCCATATCTCGCGAACAAATTGACCAGTCCGCAAAATTTCTGATGCACCTGAAAGTAGAAACTCGCCCGATTACAAAGGTATGCGCACTTTTCCCCTAGGCCGTTCTAGTTATTCGTTTCGAGCATCAGAACTGCGAAAATTTGGAGTTTCTCAAGCGTTTCTTATATCCAAACTGCCATATCTCGCGAACGGATTGACCAAACCGCAAAATTTCTGTTGCATCTGAAAGTAGAAACTCGCCCCATTACAAAGGTATGAGTAGTTTTCCCCTAGGCCGTTCTAGTTATTCGTTTCGAGCATCAGAACTGCGAAAATTTTGAGTTTCTCAAGCGTTCTTTCATCAAAACTGCCATATCTCGCGAACGGAATGACCAATCCGCAAAATTTCTGTTGCACATGAAAGTGGAAACTCGCCCGATTACAACGGCATGAGTAGTTTTCCCCTACGCCGTTCTACTTATTCGTTTCGAGCATCAGAACTGCTAAAATGTTGAGTTTCTCAAGCGCTTCTTACCTCCAAACTGCCATATCTCGCGAACGGATTGACCAATCCGCAAAATTTCTGTTGCATCTGAAAGTAGAAACTCGCCCGATTACAACGGCATGAGTAGTTTTCCCCTAGGCCGTTCTAGTTATTCGTTGCGAGCATCAGAACTGCGAAAATTTGGAGTTTCTCAAGCGTTTCTTACCTCAAAATTGCCGTATCTCGCGAACGGATTGACCAATCCGCAAAGTTTCTGTTGCATCTGAAAGTAGAAACTCGCCCCATTACAACGGTATGAGTAATTTTCCCCTAGGCCGTTCTAGTTATTCGTTGCGAGCATCAGAACTGCGAAAATTTGGAGTTTCTCAAGCGTTTCTTACCTCAAAACTGCCATATCTCGCGAACGGATTGACCAATCCGCAAAGTTTCTGTCGCATCTGAAAGTTGAAACTCGCCCCATTACAACGGTATGTGTAGTTTTCCCCTAGGCCGTTCTAGCTATTCGTTTCGAGCATCAGAACTGCGAAAATTTGGAGTTTCTCAAGCGTTTCTTACCTCAAAACTGCCATATCTCGCGAACGGATTGACCAATCCGCAAAATTTCTCTTGCATCTGAAAGTAGAAACTCGCCCCATTACAACGGTATGAGTAGCTTTCCCTAGGCCGTTCTAGTTATTCGTTTTGTGCATCAGAACTGCGAAAATTTGGAGTTTCTCAAGCATTTCTTACCTGAAAATTGCCATATCTCGCGAACGGATTGACAAATCCGCAAAGTTTCTGTTGCATCTGAAAGGAGAAACTCGCCCCATTACAACGATATGAGTAGTTTTTCCCTAGGCCGTTCTAGTTATTCGTTTCGAGCATCAGAACTGCGAAAATTTGGAGTTTCTCAAGCGTTTCTTACCTCAAAACTGCCATATCTCGCGAACAAATTGACCAGTCCGCAAAATTTCTGTTGCACCTGAAAGTAGAAACTCGCCCGATTACAAAGGTATGCGTACTTTTCCCCTAGGCCGTTCTTGTTATTCGTTTCGAGCATCAGAACTGCGAAAATTTGGAGTTTCTCAAGCGTTTCCTACCTCAAAACTGCCATATCTCGCGAACGGATTGACCAATCCGCAAAGTTTCTGTTGCATCTGAAAGTAGAAACTCGCCCCATTACAACGGTATGAGTAGTTTTCCCCTAGGCCGTTCTAGTTATTCGTTTCGAGCATCAGAACTGCGATAATTTGGAGTTTCTCAAGCGTTTCTTACCTCAAGACTGCCATATCTCGCGAACGGATTGAACAATCCGCAAAGTTTCTGTTGCATCTGAAAGTAGAAACTCGCCCCATTACAGCGGTATGAGTAGTTTTCCCCTAGGCCGTTCTAGTTATTCGTTTCGAGCATCAGAAATGCGAAAATTTTGTGTTTCTCAAGCGTTTCTTACCTCAAAGCTGCCATATCTCGCGAACAAATTGACCAGTCCGCAAAATTGCTGTTGCACCTGAAAGTAGAAACTCGCCCGATTACAAAGGTATGCGTACTTTTCCCCTAGGCCGTTCTAGTTATTCGTTTCGAGCATCAGAACTGCGAAAATTTGGAGTTTCTCAAGCGTTTCCTACCTCAAAACTGCCATATCTCGCGAACAAATTGACCAGTCCGCAAAATTTCTGATGCACCTGAAAGTAGAAACTCGCCCGATTACAAAGGTATGCGCACTTTTCCCCTAGGCCGTTCTAGTTATTCGTTTCGAGCATCAGAACTGCGAAAATTTGGAGTTTCTCAAGCGTTTCTTATATCCAAACTGCCATATCTCGCGAACGGATTGACCAAACCGCAAAATTTCTGTTGCATCTGAAAGTAGAAACTCGCCCCATTACAAAGGTATGAGTAGTTTTCCCCTAGGCCGTTCTAGTTATTCGTTTCGAGCATCAGAACTGCGAAAATTTTGAGTTTCTCAAGCGTTCTTTCATCAAAACTGCCATATCTCGCGAACGGAATGACCAATCCGCAAAATTTCTGTTGCACATGAAAGTGGAAACTCGCCCGATTACAACGGCATGAGTAGTTTTCCCCTACGCCGTTCTACTTATTCGTTTCGAGCATCAGAACTGCTAAAATGTTGAGTTTCTCAAGCGCTTCTTACCTCCAAACTGCCATATCTCGCGAACGGATTGACCAATCCGCAAAATTTCTGTTGCATCTGAAAGTAGAAACTCGCCCGATTACAACGGCATGAGTAGTTTTCCCCTAGGCCGTTCTAGTTATTCGTTGCGAGCATCAGAACTGCGAAAATTTGGAGTTTCTCAAGCGTTTCTTACCTCAAAACTGCCATATCTCGCGAACGGATTGACCAATCCGCAAAGTTTCTGTCGCATCTGAAAGTTGAAACTCGCCCCATTACAACGGTATGTGTAGTTTTCCCCTAGGCCGTTCTAGCTATTCGTTTCGAGCATCAGAACTGCGAAAATTTGGAGTTTCTCAAGCGTTTCTTACCTCAAAACTGCCATATCTCGCGAACGGATTGACCAATCCGCAAAATTTCTCTTGCATCTGAAAGTAGAAACTCGCCCCATTACAACGGTATGAGTAGCTTTCCCTAGGCCGTTCTAGTTATTCGTTTTGTGCATCAGAACTGCGAAAATTTGGAGTTTCTCAAGCATTTCTTACCTGAAAATTGCCATATCTCGCGAACGGATTGACAAATCCGCAAAGTTTCTGTTGCATCTGAAAGGAGAAACTCGCCCCATTACAACGATATGAGTAGTTTTTCCCTAGGCCGTTCTAGTTATTCGTTTCGAGCATCAGAACTGCGAAAATTTTGAGTTTCTCAAGCGTTTCTTACCTCAAAACTGCCATATCTCGCGAACGGATTGACCAATCCGCAAAGTTTCTGTTGCATCTGAAAGTAGAAACTCGCCCCATTACAACGGTAAAAGTAGTCTTCCCCTAGGCCGTTCTAGTTATTCGTTGCGAGCATCAGAACTGCGAAAATTTGGAGTTTCTCAAGCGTTTCTTACCTCAAAACTGCCATATCTCGCGAACGGATTGACCAATCCGCAAAGTTTCTGTTGCATCTGAAAGTAGAAACTCGCCCCATTACAACGGTATGAGTAGTTTTCCCCTAGGCCGTTCTAGTTATTCGTTTCGAGCATCAGAACTGCGAAGATTTGGAGTTTCTCAAGCGTTTCTTACCTCAAAACTGCCATATCTCGCGAACGGATTGACCAATCAGCAAAGTTTCTGTCGCATCTGAAAGTAGAAACTCGCCCCATTACAACGGTATGAGTAGTTTTCCCCTAGGCCGTTCTAGTTATTCGTTTCGAGCATCAGAACTGCGAAAATTTTGAGTTTCTCAAGCGTTTCTTACCTCAAAACTGCCATATCTCGCGAACGGATTGACCAATCCGCAAAATTTCTCTTGCATCTGAAAGTAGAAACTCGCCCCATTACAACGGTGTGAGTAGTTTTCCCCTAGGCCGTTCTAGTTATTCGTTTCGAGCATCAGAACTGCGAAAATTTGGAGTTTCTCAAGCGTTTCTTACCTCAAAACTGCCATATCTCGCGAACGGATTGACCAATCCGCAAAGTTTCTGTTGCGTCTGAAAGTCGAAACTCGCCCCATTACAACGGTATGAGTAGTTTTCCCCTAGGCCGTTCTAGTTATTCGTTTCGAGCATCAGAACTGCGAAAATTTGGAGTTTCTCAAGCGTTTCCTACCTCAAAACTGCCATATCTCGCGAACAAATTGACCAGTCCGCAAAATTTCTGATGCACCTGAAAGTAGAAACTCGCCCGATTACAAAGGTATGCGCACTTTTCCCCTAGGCCGTTCTAGTTATTCGTTTCGAGCATCAGAACTGCGAAAATTTGGAGTTTCTCAAGCGTTTCTTATATCCAAACTGCCATATCTCGCGAACGGATTGACCAAACCGCAAAATTTCTGTTGCATCTGAAAGTAGAAACTCGCCCCATTACAAAGGTATGAGTAGTTTTCCCCTAGGCCGTTCTAGTTATTCGTTTCGAGCATCAGAACTGCGAAAATTTTGAGTTTCTCAAGCGTTCTTTCATCAAAACTGCCATATCTCGCGAACGGAATGACCAATCCGCAAAATTTCTGTTGCACATGAAAGTGGAAACTCGCCCGATTACAACGGCATGAGTAGTTTTCCCCTAGGCCGTTCTAGTTATTCGTTTCGAGCATCAGAACTGCGAAAATTTGGAGTTTCTCAAGCGTTTCTTACCTCAAAACTGCCATATCTCGCGAACGGATTGACCAATCCGCAAAGTTTCTGTTGCATCTGAAAGTAGAAACTCGCCCCATTACAACGGTGTAAGTAGTTTTCCCCTAGGCCGTTCTAGTTATTCGTTTCGAGCATCAGAACTGCGAAAATTTGGAGTTCCTCAAGCGTTTCTTACCTCAAAATTGCCATATCTCGCGAACGGATTGACCAATCCCCAAAATTTCTCTTGCATCTGAAAGTAGAAACTCGCCCCATTACAACGGTATGAGTAGCTTTCCCTAGGCCGTTCTAGTTATTCGTTTTGAGCATCAGAACTGCGAAAATTTGGAGTTTCTCAAGCGTTTCTTACCTGAAAATTGCCATATCTCGCGAACGGATTGACAAATCCGCAAAGTTTCTGTTGCATCTGAAAGGAGATACTCGCCCCATTACAACGGTATGAGTAGTTTTCCCCTAGGCCGTTCTAGTTATTCGTTTCGAGCATCAGAACTGCGAAAATTTGGAGTTTCTCAAGCGTTTCTTACCTCAAAACTGCCATATCTCGCGAACGGATTGACCAATCCGCAAAGTTTCTGTTGCATCTGAAAGTAGAAACTCGCCCCATTACAACGGTATGAGTAGTCTTCCCCTAGGCCGTTCTAGTTATTCGTTGCGAGCATCAGAACTGCGAAAATTTGGAGTTTCTCAAGCGTTTCTTACCTCAAAACTGCCATATCTCGCGAACGGATTGACCAATCCGCAAAGTTTCTGTTGCATCTGAAAGTAGAAACTCGCCCCATTACAACGGTATGAGTAGTCTTCCCCTAGGCCGTTCTAGTTATTCGTTGCGAGCATCAGAACTGCGAAAATTTGGAGTTTCTCAAGCGTTTCTTACCTCAGAACTGCCATATCTCGCGAACGGATTGACCAATCCGCAAAGTTTCTGTTGCATCTGAAAGTAGAAACTCGCCCCATTACAACGGTATGAGTAGTTTTCCCCTAGGCCGTTCTAGTTATTCGTTTCGAGCATCAGAACTGCGAAGATTTGGAGTTTCTCAAGCGTTTCTTACCTCAAAACTGCCATATCTCGCGAACGGATTGACCAATCCGCAAAGTTTCTGTCGCATCTGAAAGTAGAAACTCGCCCCATTACAACGGTATGAGTAGTTCTCCCCTAGGCCGTTCTAGTTATTCGTTTCGAGCATCAGAACTGCGAAAATTTTGAGTTTCTCAAGCGTTTCTTACCTCAAAACTGCCATATCTCGCGAACGGATTGACCAATCCGCAAAATTTCTCTTGCATCTGAAAGTAGAAACTCGCCCCATTACAACGGTGTGAGTAGTTTTTCCCTAGGCCGTTCTACTTATTCGTTTCGAGCATCAGAACTGCGAAAATTTGGAGTTTCTCAAGCGTTTCTGACCTCAAAACTGCCATATCTCGCGAACGGATTGACCAATCCGCAAAGTTTCTGTTGCATCTGAAAGTCGAAACTCGCCCCATTACAACGGTATGAGTAGTCTTCCCCTAGGCCGTTCTAGTTATTCGTTGCGAGCATCAGAACTGCGAAAATTTGGAGTTTCTCAAGCGTTTCTTACCTCAAAACTGCCATATCTCGCGAACGGATTGACCAATCCGCAAAATTTCTCTTGCATCTGAAAGTAGAAACTCGCCCCATTACAACGGTATGAGTAGCTTTCCCTAGGCCGTTCTAGTTATTCGTTTTGAGCATCAGAACTGCGAAAATTTGGAGTTTCTCAAGCGTTTCTTACCTGAAAATTGCCATATCTCGCGAACGGATTGACAAATCCGCAAAGTTTCTGTTGCATCTGAAAGGAGAAACTCGCCCCATTACAACGGTGTGAGTAGTTTTCCCCTAGGCCGTTCTACTTATTCGTTTCGAGCATCAGAACTGCGAAAATTTGGAGTTTCTCAAGCGTTTCTTACCTCAAAACTGCCATATCTCGCGAACGGATTGACCAATCCGCAAAGTTTCTGTTGCATCTGAAAGTCGAAACTCGCCCCATTACAACGGTATGAGTAGTTTTCCCCTAGGCCGTTCTAGTTATTCGTTTCGAGCATCAGAACTGCGAAAATTTTGAGTTTCTCAAGCGTTTCATACCTCAAAACTGCCATATCTCGCGAACGGATTGACCAATCCGCAAAGTTTCTGTCGCATCTGAAAGTAGAAACTCGCCCCATTACAACGGTATGAGTAGTTTTCCCCTAGGCCGTTCTAGGTATTCGTTTCGAGCATCAGAACTGCGAAAATTTTGAGTTTCTCAAGCGTTTCTTACCTCCAAACTGCCATATCTCGCGAACGGATTGACCAATCCGCAAAGTTTCTGTTGCATCTGAAAGTAGAAACTCGCCCCATTACAACGGTATGAGTAGTTTTCCCCTAGGCCGTTCTAGTTATTCGTTTCGAGCATCAGAACTGCGAAAATTTGGAGTTTCTCAAGCGTTTCTTACCTCAAAACTGCCATATCTCGCGAACGGATTGACCAATCCACAAAGTTTCTGTTGCATCTGAAAGTAGAAACTCGCCCCATTACAACGGTATGAGTAGTTTTCCCCTAGGCCGTTCTAGTTATTCGTTTCGAGCATCAGAACTGCGAAGATTTGGAGTTTCTCAAGCGTTTCTTACCTCAAAACTGCCATCTCTCGCGAACGGATTGACCAATCCGCAAAGTTTCTGTCGCATCTGAAAGTAGAAACTCGCCCCATTACAACGGTATGAGTAGTTTTCCCCTAGGCCGTTCTAGTTATTCGTTTCGAGCATCAGAACTGCGAAAATTTTGAGTTTCTCAAGCGTTTCTTACCTCAAAACTGCCATATCTCGCGAACGGATTGACCAATCCGCAAAATTTCTCTTGCATCTGAAAGTAGAAACTCGCCCCATTACAACGGTGTGAGTAGTTTTTCCCTAGGCCGTTCTACTTATTCGTTTCGAGCATCAGAACTGCGAAAATTTGGAGTTTCTCAAGCGTTTCTGACCTCAAAACTGCCATATCTCGCGAATGGATTGACCAATCCGCAAAGTTTCTGTTGCATCTGAAAGTCGAAACTCGCCCCATTACAACGGTATGAGTAGTCTTCCCCTAGGCCGTTCTAGTTATTCGTTGCGAGCATCAGAACTGCGAAAATTTGGAGTTTCTCAAGCGTTTCTTACCTCAAAACTGCCATATCTCGCGAACGGATTGACCAATCCGCAAAATTTCTCTTGCATCTGAAAGTAGAAACTCGCCCCATTACAACGGTATGAGTAGCTTTCCCTAGGCCGTTCTAGTTATTCGTTTTGAGCATCAGAACTGCGAAAATTTGGAGTTTCTCAAGCGTTTCTTACCTGAAAATTGCCATATCTCGCGAACGGATTGACAAATCCGCAAAGTTTCTGTTGCATCTGAAAGGAGAAACTCGCCCCATTACAACGGTGTGAGTAGTTTTCCCCTAGGCCGTTCTACTTATTCGTTTCGAGCATCAGAACTGCGAAAATTTGGAGTTTCTCAAGCGTTTCTTACCTCAAAACTGCCATATCTCGCGAACGGATTGACCAATCCGCAAAGTTTCTGTTGCATCTGAAAGTCGAAACTCGCCCCATTACAACGGTATGAGTAGTTTTCCCCTAGGCCGTTCTAGTTATTCGTTTCGAGCATCAGAACTGCGAAAATTTTGAGTTTCTCAAGCGTTTCATACCTCAAAACTGCCATATCTCGCGAACGGATTGACCAATCCGCAAAGTTTCTGTCGCATCTGAAAGTAGAAACTCGCCCCATTACAACGGTATGAGTAGTTTTCCCCTAGGCCGTTCTAGTTATTCGTTTCGAGCATCAGAACTGCGAAAATTTTGAGTTTCTCAAGCGTTTCTTACCTCCAAACTGCCATATCTCGCGAACGGATTGACCAATCCGCAAAGTTTCTGTTGCATCTGAAAGTAGAAACTCGCCCCATTACAACGGTATGAGTAGTTTTCCCCTAGGCCGTTCTAGTTATTCGTTTCGAGCATCAGAACTGCGAAAATTTGGAGTTTCTCAAGCGTTTCTTACCTCAAAACTGCCATATCTCGCGAACGGATTGACCAATCCACAAAGTTTCTGTTGCATCTGAAAGTAGAAACTCGCCCCATTACAACGGTATGAGTAGTTTTCCCCTAGGCCGTTCTAGTTATTCGTTTCGAGCATCAGAACTGCGAAGATTTGGAGTTTCTCAAGCGTTTCTTACCTCAAAACTGCCATCTCTCGCGAACGGATTGACCAATCCGCAAAGTTTCTGTCGCATCTGAAAGTAGAAACTCGCCCCATTACAACGGTATGAGTAGTTTTCCCCTAGGCCGTTCTAGTTATTCGTTTCGAGCATCAGAACTGCGAAAATTTGGAGTTTCTCAAAAGTTTCTTACCTCAAAACTGCCATATCTCGCGAACGGATTGACCAATCCACAAAGTTTCTGTTGCATCTGAAAGTAGAAACTCGCCCCATTACAACGGTATGAGTAGTTTTCCCCTAGGCCGTTCTAGTTATTCGTTTCGAGCATCAGAACTGCGAAGATTTGGAGTTTCTCAAGCGTTTCTTACCTCAAAACTGCCATCTCTCGCGAACGGATTGACCAATCCGCAAAGTTTCTGTCGCATCTGAAAGTAGAAACTCGCCCCATTACAACGGTATGAGTAGTTTTCCCCTAGACCGTTCTAGTTATTCGTTTCGAGCATCAGAACTGCGAAAATTTTGAATTTCTCAAGCGTTTCTTACCTCAAAACTGCCATATCTCGCGAATGGATTGACCAATCCGCAAAGTTTCTGTCGCATCTGAAAGTAGAAACTCGCCCCATTACAACGGTATGAGTAGTTTTCCCCTAGGCCGTTCTAGTTATTCGTTTCGAGCATCAGAACTGCGAAAATTTTGAGTTTCTCAAGCGTTTCTTACCTCAAAACTGCCATATCTCGCGAACGGATTGACCAATCCGCAAAGTTTCTGTTGCATCTGAAAGTAGAAACTCGCCCCATTACAACGGTATGAGTAGCTTTCCCTAGGCCGTTCTAGTTATTCGTTGCGAGCATCAGAACTGCGAAAATTTGGAGTTTCTCAAGCGTTTCTTACCTCAAAACTGCCATATCTCGCGAACGGATTGACCAATCCGCAAAGTTTCTGTTGCATCTGAAAGTAGAAACTCGCCCCATTACAACGGTATGAGTAGTCTTCCCCTAGGCCGTTCTAGTTATTCGTTGCGAGCATCAGAACTGCGAAAATTTGGAGTTTCTCAAGCGTTTCTTACCTCAAAACTGCCATATCTCGCGAACGGATTGACCAATCCGCAAAGTTTCTGTTGCATCTGAAAGTAGAAACTCGCCCCATTACAACGGTATGAGTAGTTTTCCCCTAGGCCGTTCTAGTTATTCGTTTCGAGCATCAGAACTGCGAAGATTTGGAGTTTCTCAAGCGTTTCTTACCTCAAAACTGCCATATCTCGCGAACGGATTGACCAATCCGCAAAGTTTCTGTCGCATCTGAAAGTAGAAACTCGCCCCATTACAACGGTATGAGTAGTTTTCCCTAGGCCGTTCTAGTTATTCGTTTCGAGCATCAGAACTGCGAAAATTTTGAGTTTCTCAAGCGTTTCTTACCTCAAAACTGCCATATCTCGCGAACGGATTGACCAATCCGCAAAATTTCTCTTGCATCTGAAAGTAGAAACTCGCCCCATTACAACGGTGTGAGTAGTTTTCCCCTAGGCCGTTCTACTTATTCGTTTCGAGCATCAGAACTGCGAAAATTTGGAGTTTCTCAAGCGTTTCTTACCTCAAAACTGCCATATCTCGCGAACGGATTGACCAATCCGCAAAGTTTCTGTTGCATCTGAAAGTCGAAACTCGCCCCATTACAACGGTATGAGTAGTTTTCCCCTAGGCCGTTCTAGTTATTCGTTTCGAGCATCAGAACTGCGAAAATTTTGAGTTTCTCAAGCGTTTCATACCTCAAAACTGCCATATCTCGCGAACGGATTGACCAATCCGCAAAGTTTCTGTCGCATCTGAAAGTAGAAACTCGCCCCATTACAACGGTATGAGTAGTTTTCCCCTAGGCCCTTCTAGTTATTCGTTTCGAGCATCAGAACTGCGAAAATTTTGAGTTTCTCAAGCGTTTCTTACCTCCAAACTGCCATATCTCGCGAACGGATTGACCAATCCGCAAAGTTTCTGTTGCATCTGAAAGTAGAAACTCGCCCCATTACAACGGTATGAGTAGTTTTCCCCTAGGCCGTTCTAGTTATTCGTTTCGAGCATCAGAACTGCGAAAATTTGGAGTTTCTCAAGCGTTTCTTACCTCAAAACTGCCATATCTCGCGAACGGATTGACCAATCCACAAAGTTTCTGTTGCATCTGAAAGTAGAAACTCGCCCCATTACAACGGTATGAGTAGTTTTCCCCTAGGCCGTTCTAGTTATTCGTTTCGAGCATCAGAACTGCGAAGATTTGGAGTTTCTCAAGCGTTTCTTACCTCAAAACTGCCATCTCTCGCGAACGGATTGACCAATCCGCAAAGTTTCTGTCGCATCTGAAAGTAGAAACTCGCCCCATTACAACGGTATGAGTAGTTTTCCCCTAGGCCGTTCTAGTTATTCGTTTCGAGCATCAGAACTGCGAAAATTTGGAGTTTCTCAAGCGTTTCTTACCTCAAAACTGCCATATCTCGCGAACGGATTGACCAATCCGCAAAGTTTCTGTTGCATCTGAAAGTAGAAACTCGCCCCATTACAACGGTATGAGTAGTTTTCCCCTAGGCCGCTCTAGTTATTCGTTTCGAGCATCAGAACTGCGAAAATTTGGAGTTTCTCAAGCGTTTCTTACCTCAAAACTGCCATATCTCGCGAACGGATTGACCAATCCGCAAAGTTTCTGTTGCATCTGAAAGTAGAAACTAGCCCCATTACAACGGTATGAGTAGTTTTCCCCTAGGCCGTTCTAGTTATTCGTTTCGAGCATCAGAACTGCGAAAATTTTGAGTTTCTCAAGCGTTTCTTACCTCAAAACTGCCATATCTCGCGAACGGATTGACCAATCCGCAAAGTTTCTGTTGCATCTGAAAGTAGAAACTCGCCCCATTACAACGGTATGAGTAGTTTTCCCCTAGGCCGTTCTAGTTATTCGTTTCGAGCATCAGAACTGCGAAAATTTTGAGTTTCTCAAGCGTTTCTTACCTCAAAACTGCCATATCTCGCGAACGGATTGACCAATCCGCAAAGTTTCTGTTGCATCTGAAAGTAGAAACTCGCCCCATTACAACGGTATGAGTAGTTTTCCCCTAGGCCGTTCTAGTTATTCGTTTCGAGCATCAGAACTGCGAAAATTTTGAGTTTCTCAAGCGTTTCTTACCTCAAAACTGCCATATCTCGCGAACGGATTGACCAATCCGCAAAGTTTCTGTTGCATCTGAAAGTAGAAACTCGCCCCATTACAACGGTATGAGTAGTTTTCCCCTAGGCCGCTCTAGTTATTCGTTTCGAGCATCAGAACTGCGAAAATTTGGAGTTTCTCAAGCGTTTCTTACCTCAAAACTGCCATATCTCGCGAACGGATTGACCAATCCGCAAAGTTTCTGTTGCATCTGAAAGTAGAAACTAGCCCCATTACAACGGTATGAGTAGTTTTCCCCTAGGCCGTTCTAGTTATTCGTTTCGAGCATCAGAACTGCGAAAATTTTGAGTTTCTCAAGCGTTTCTTACCTCAAAACTGCCATATCTCGCGAACGGATTGACCAATCCGCAATGTTTCTGTTGCATCTGAAAGTAGAAACTCGCCCCTTTACAACGGTATGAGTAGTTTTCCCCTAGGCCGTTTTAGTTCTTCGTTTCGAGCATCAGAACTGCGAAAATTTGGAGTTTCTCAAGCGTTTCTTACCTCAAAACTGCCATATCTCGCGAACGGATTGACCAGTCCGCAAAGTTTCTGTTGCATCTGAAAGTAGAAACTCGCCCCATTACAACGGTATGAGTAGTTTTCCCCTAGGCCGTTCTAGTTATTCGTTTCGAGCATCAGAACTGCGAAGATTTGGAGTTTCTCAAGCGTTTCCTACCTCAAAACTGCCATATCTCGCGAACGGATTGACCAATCCGCAAAGTTTCTGTCGCATCTGAAAGTAGAAACTTGCCCCATTACAACGGTATGAGTAGTTTTCCCCTAGGCCGTTCTAGTTATTCGTTTCGAGCATCAGAACTGCGAAAATTTGGAGTTTCTCAAGCGTTTCTTACCTCAAAACTGCCATATCTCGCGAACGGATTGACCAATCCGCAAAATTTCTCTTGCATCTGAAAGTAGAAACTCGCCCCATTACAACGGTATGAGTGGTTTTCCCCTAGGCCGTTCTTGTTATTCGTTTTGAGTATCAGAACTGCGAAAATTTGGAGTTTCTCAAGCGTTTCTTACCTCAAAATTGCCATATCTCGCGAACGGATTGACCAATCCGCAAAGTTTCTGTTGCATCTGAAAGTAGAAACTCGCCCCATTACAACGGTTGTAAGTAGTTTTCCCCTAGGCCGTTCTAGTTATTCGTTTCGAGCATCAGAACTGCGAAAATTTGGAGTTTCTCAAGCGTTTCTTACCTCAAAATTGCCATATCTCGCGAACGGATTGACTAATCCGCAAAGTTTCTGTTGCATCTGAAAGTAGAAACTCGCCCCATTACAACGGTATGAGTAGTTTTCCCCTAGGCCGTTCTAGTTATTCGTTGCGAGCATCAAAACTGCGAAAATTTGGAGTTTCTCAAGCGTTTCTTACATCAAAACTGCCATATCTCGCGAACGGATTGACCAATCCGCAAAATTTCTCTTGCATCTGAAAGTAGAAACTCGCCCCATTACAACGGTATGAGTAGCTTTCCCTAGGCCGTTCTAGTTATTCGTTTTGAGCATCAGAACTGCGAAAATTTGGAGCTTTTCAAGCGTTTCTTACCTGAAAATTGCCATATCTCGCGAACGGATTGACAAATCCGCAAAGTTTCTGTTGCATCTGAAAGTAGAAACTCGCCCCTTTACAACGGTATGAGTAGTTTTCCCCTAGGCCGTTCTAGTTATTCGTTTCGAGCATCAGAACTGCAAAAATTTGGAGTTTCTCAAGCGTTTCTTACTTCAAAACTGCCATATCTCGCGAACGGATTGACCAATCCGCAAAGTTTCTGTCGCATCGGAAAGTAGAAACTCGCCCCTTCACAACGGTATGAGTAGTTTTCCCCTAAGCCGTTCTAGTTATTCGTTTCGAGCATCAGAACTGCGAAAATTTGGAGTTTCTCAAGCGTTTCTTACCTCAAAACTGCCATATCTCGCGAAAGGATTGACCAATCCGCAAAGTTTCTGTTGCATCTGAAAGGAGAAACTCGCCCCATTACAACGGTATGAGTAGTTTTCCCCTAGGCCGTTCTAGTTATTCGTTTCGAGCTTCAGAACTGCGAAGATTTGGAGTTTCTCAAGCGTTTCCTACCTCAAAACTGCCATATCTCGCGAACGGATTGACCAATCCGCAAAGTTTCTGTTGCATCTGAAAGTAGAAACTCGCCCCTTTACAACGGTATGAGTAGTTTTCCCCTAGGCCGTTCTAGTTATTCGTTTCGAGCATCAGAACTGCGAAGATTTGGAGTTTCTCAAGCGTTTCTTACCTCAAAACTGCCATATCTCGCGAACGGATTGACCAATCCGCAAAGTTTCTGTCGCATCTGAAAGTAGAAACTCGCCCCTTTACAACGGTATGAGTAGTTTTCCCCTAGGCCGTTCTAGTTATTCGTTTCGAGCATCAGAACTGCGAAAATTTGGAGTTTCTCAAGCGTTTCTTACCTCAAAACTGCCATATCTCGCGAACGGATTGACCAATCCGCAAAGTTTCTGTGGCATCTGAAAGTAGAAACTCGCCCCTTCACAACGGTATGAGTAGTTTTCCCCTAGGCCGTTCTAGTTATTCGTTTCGAGCATCAGAACTGCGAAAATTTGGAGTTTCTCAAGCGTTTCTTACCTCAAAACTGCCATATCTCGCGAACGGATTGACCAATCCGCAAAATTTCTCTTGCATCTGAAAGTAGAAACTCGCCCCATTACAACGGTATGAGTAGTTTTCCCCTAGGCCGTTCTAGTTATTCGTTTCGAGCATCAGAACTGCGAAGATTTGGAGTTTCTCAAGCGTTTCTTACATCCAAACTGCCATATCTCGCGAACGGATTGACCAATCCGCAAAGTTTCTGTCGCATCTGAAAGTAGAAACTCGCCCCTTCACAACGGTATGAGTAGTTTTCCCCTAAGCCGTTCTAGTTATTCGTTTCGAGCATCAGAACTGCGAAAATTTGGAGTTTCTCAAGCGTTTCTTACCTCAAAACTGCCATATCTCGCGAAAGGATTGACCAATCCGCAAAGTTTCTGTTGCATCTGAAAGTAGAAACTCGCCCCATTACAACGGTATGAGTAGTTTTCCCCTAGGCCGTTCTAGTTATTCGTTTCGAGTATCAGAACTGCGAAGATTTGGAGTTTCTCAAGCGTTTCTTACCTCAAAACTGCCATATCTCGCGAAAGGATTGACCAATCCGCAAAGTTTCTGTCGCATCTGAAAGTAGAAACTTGCCCCATTACAACGGTATGAGTAGTTTTCCCCTAGGCCGTTCTAGTTATTCGTTTCGAGCATCAGAACTGCGAAAATTTGGAGTTTCTCAAGCGTTTCTTACCTCAAAACTGCCATATCTCGCGAACGGATTGACCAATCCGCAAAATTTCTCCTGCATCTGAAAGTAGAAACTCGCCCCATTACAACGGTATGAGTAGTTTTCCCCTAGGCCGTTCTAGTTATTCGTTTCGAGCATCAGAACTGCGAAGATTTGGAGTTTCTCAAGCGTTTCTTACATCAAAACTGCCATATCTCGCGAACGGATTGACCAATCCGCAAAGTTTCTGTCGCATCTGAAAGTAGAAACTCGCCCCATTACAACGGTATGAGTAGTTTTCCCCTAGGCCGTTCTAGTTATTCGTTTCGAGCATCAGAACTGCGAAAATTTTGAGTTTCTCAAGCGTTTCTTAACTCAAAACTGCCATATCTCGCGAACGGATTGACCAATCCGCAAAGTTTCTGTTGCATCTGAAAGTAGAAACTCGCCCCATTACAACGGTATGAGTAGTTTTCCCCTAGGCCGTTCTAGTTATTCGTTTCGAGCATCAGAACTGCGAAAATTTTGAGTTTCTCAAGCGTTTCTTACCTCAAAACTGCCATATCTCGCGAACGGATTGACCAATCCGCAAAGTTTCTGTGGCATCTGAAAGTAGAAACTCGCCCCTTTACAACGGTATGAGTAGTTTTCCCCTAGGCCGTTCTAGTTATTCGTTTCGAGCATCAGAACTGCGAAAATTTGGAGTTTCTCAAGCGTTTCTTACCTCAAAACTGCCATATCTCGCGAACGGATTGACCAATCCGCAAAGTTTCTGTGGCATCTGAAAGTAGAAACTCGCCCCTTCACAACGGTATGAGTAGTTTTCCCCTAAGCCGTTCTAGTTATTCGTTTCGAGCATCAGAACTGCGAAAATTTGGAGTTTCTCAAGCGTTTCTTACCTCAAAACTGCCATATCTCGCGAACGGATTGACCAATCCGCAAAATTTCTCTTGCATCTGAAAGTAGAAACTCGCCCCATTACAACGGTATGAGTAGTTTTCCCCTAGGCCGTTCTTGTTATTCGTTTTGAGTATCAGAACTGCGAAAATTTGGAGTTTCTCAAGCGTTTCTTACCTCAAAACTGCCATATCTCGCGAACGGATTGACCAATCCGCAAAGTTTCTGTGGCATCTGAAAGTAGAAACTCGCCCCTTTACAACGGTATGAGTAGTTTTCCCCTAGGCCGTTCAAGTTATTCGTTTCGAGCATCAGAACTGCGAAAATTTTGAGTTTCTCAAGCGTTTCTTACCTCAAAACTGCCATATCTCGCGAACGGATTGACCAATCCGCAAAGTTTCTGTGGCATCTGAAAGTAGAAACTCGCCCCTTCACAACGGTATGAGTAGTTTTCCCCTAGGCCGTTCTAGTTATTCGTTTCGAGCTTCAGAACTGCGAAGATTTGGAGTTTCTCAAGCGTTTCCTACCTCAAAACTGCCATATCTCGCGGACGGATTGACCAATCCGCAAAGTTTCTGTTGCATCTGAAAGTAGAAACTCGCCCCTTTACAATGGTATGAGTAGTTTTCCCCTAGGCCGTTCTAGTTATTCGTTTCGAGCATCAGAACTGCGAAGATTTGGAGTTTCTCAAGCGTTTCTTACCTCAAAACTGCCATATCTCGCGAACGGATTGACCAATCCGCAAAGTTTCTGTCGCATCTGAAAGTAGAAACTCGCCCCTTTACAACGGTATGAGTAGTTTTCCCCTAGGCCGTTCTAGTTATTCGTTTCGAGCATCAGAACTGCGAAAATTTGGAGTTTCTCAAGCGTTTCTTACCTCAAAACTGCCATATCTCGCGAACGGATTGACCAATCCGCAAAGTTTCTGTTGCATCTGAAAGTAGAAACTCGCCCCATTACAACGGTATGAGTAGTTTTCCCCTAGGCCGTTCTAGTTATTCGTTTCGAGCATCAGAACTGCGAAGATTTGGAGTTTCTCAAGCGTTTCTTACCTCAAAACTGCCATATCTCGCGAAAGGATTGACCAATCCGCAAAGTTTCTGTCGCATCTGAAAGTAGAAACTTGCCCCATTACAACGGTATGAGTAGTTTTCCCCTAGGCCGTTCTAGTTATTCGTTTCGAGCATCAGAACTGCGAAAATTTGGAGTTTCTCAAGCGTTTCTTACCTCAAAACTGCCATATCTCGCGAACGGATTGACCAATCCGCAAAGTTTCTGTGGCATCTGAAAGTAGAAACTCGCCCCTTTACAACGGTATGAGTAGTTTTCCCCTAGGCCGTTCTAGTTATTCGTTTCGAGCATCAGAACTGCGAAAATTTTGAGTTTCTCAAGCGTTTCTTACCTCAAAACTGCCATATCTCGCGAACGGATTGACCAATCCGCAAAGTTTCTGTGGCATCTGAAAGTAGAAACTCGCCCCTTCACAACGGTATGAGTAGTTTTCCCCTAAGCCGTTCTAGTTATTCGTTTCGAGCATCAGAACTGCGAAAATTTGGAGTTTCTCAAGCGTTTCTTACCTCAAAACTGCCATATCTCGCGAAAGGATTGACCAATCCGCAAAGTTTCTGTCGCATCTGAAAGTAGAAACTCGCCCCATTACAACGGTATGAGTAGTTTTCCCCTAGGCCGTTCTAGCTATTCGTTTCGAGCATCAGAACTGCGAAAATTTGGAGTTTCTCAAGCGTTTCTTACCTCAAAACTGCCATATCTCGCGAACGGATTGACCAATCCGCAAAATTTCTCTTGCATCTGAAAGTAGAAACTCGCCCCATTACAACGGTATGAGTAGTTTTCCCTAGGCCGTTCTAGTTATTCGTTTTGAGCATCAGAACTGCGAAAATTTGGAGTTTCTCATGCGTTTCTTACCTCAAAATTGCCATATCTCGCGAACGGATTGACCAATCCGCAAAGTTTCTGTTGCATCTGAAAGGAGAAACTCGCCCCATTACAACGGTATGAGTAGTTTTCCCCTAGGCCGTTCTAGCTATTCGTTTCGAGCATCAGAACTGCGAAAATTTGGAGTTTCTCAAGCGTTTCTTACCTCAAAACTGCCATATCTCGCGAACGGATTGACCAATCCGCAAAGTTTCTGTTGCATCTGAAAGTAGAAACTCGCCCCATTACAACGGTATGAGTAGTTTTCCCCTAGGCCGTTCTAGTTATTCGTTTCGAGCATCAGAACTGCGAAGATTTGGAGTTTCTCAAGCGTTTCTTACCTCAAAACTGCCATATCTCGCGAAAGGATTGACCAATCCGCAAAGTTTCTGTCGCATCTGAAAGTAGAAACTTGCCCCATTACAACGGTATGAGTAGTTTTCCCCTAGGCCGTCCTAGTTATTCCTTTCGAGCATCAGAACTGCGAAAATTTGGAGTTTCTCAAGCGTTTCTTACCTCAAAACTGCCATATCTCGCGAACGGATTGACCAAACCGCAAAATTTCTCTTGCATCTGAAAGTAGAAACTCGCCCCATTACAACGGTATGAGTAGTTTTCCCCTAGGCCGTTCTTGTTATTCGTTTTGAGTATCAGAACTGCGAAAATTTGGAGTTTCTCAAGCGTTTCTTACCTCAAAATTGCCATATCTCGCGAACGGATTGACCAATCCGCAAAGTTTCTGTTGCATCTGAAGGTAGAAACTCGCCCCATTACAACGGTGTGAGTAGTTTTCCCCTAGGCCGTTCTAGTTATTCGTTTCGAGCATCAGAACTGCGAAAATTTGGAGTTTCTCAAGCGTTTCTTACCTCAAAACTGCCATATCTCGCGAACGGATTGACCAATCCGCAAAATTTCTCTTGCATCTGAAAGTAGAAACTCGCCCGATTACAACGGTATGAGTAGTTTTCCCCTAGGCCGTTCTAGTTATTCGTTTCGAGCATCAGAACGGCGAAAATTTGGAGTTTCTCAAGCGTTTCTTACCTCAAAACTGCCATATCTCGCGAACGGATTGACCAATCCGCAAAATTTCTCTTGCATCTGAAAGTAGAAACTCGCCCCATTACAACGGTATGAGTAGTTTTCCCTAGGCCGTTCTAGTTATTCGTTTTGAGCATCAGAACTGCGAAAATTTGGAGTTTCTCAAGCGTTTCTTACCTCAAAACTGCCATATCTCGCGAACGGATTGACCAATCCGCAAAGTTTCTGTTGCATCTGAAAGTAGAAACTCGCCCCATTACAACGGTGTGAGTAGTTTTCCCCTAGTCCGTTCTAGTTATTCGTTTCGAGCATCAGAACTGCGAAAATTTTGAGTTTCTCAAGCGTTTCTTACCTCAAAACTGCCATATCTCGCGAACGGATTGACCAATCCGCAAAGTTTCTGTTGCATCTGAAAGTAGAAACTCGCCCCATTACAACGGTATGAGTAGTTTTCCCCTAGGCCGTTCTACTTATTCGTTTCGAGCATCAGAACTGCGAAAATTTGGAGTTTCTCAAGCGTTTCTTACCTCAAAACTGCCATATCTCGCGAACGGATTGACCAATCCGCAAAGTTTCTGTTGCATCTGAAAGTAGAAACTCGCCCCATTACAACGGTATGAGTAGTTTTCCCCTAGGCCGTTCTAGTTATTCGTTTCGAGCATCAGAACGGCGAAAATTTGGAGTTTCTCAAGCGTTTCTTACCTCAAAACTGCCATATCTCGCGAACGGATTGACCAATCCGCAAAGTTTCTGTTGCATCTGAAAGTAGAAACTCGCCCCATTACAACGGTATGAGTAGTTTTCCCCTAGGCCGTTCTAGTTATTCGTTTCGAGCATCAGAACTGCGAAAATTTTGAGTTTTTCAAGCGTTTCTTACCTCAAAACTGCCATATCTCGCGAACGGATTGACCAATCCGCAAAGTTTCTGTTGCATCTGAAAGTAGAAACTCGCCCCATTACAACGGTATGAGTAGTTTTCCCCTAGGCCGTTCTACTTATTCGTTTCGAGCATCAGAACTGCGAAAGTTTGGAGTTTCTCAAGCGTTTCTTACCTCAAAACTGCCATATCTCGCGAACGGATTGACCAATCCGCAAAGTTTCTGTTGCATCTGAAAGTAGAAACTCGCCCCATTACAACGGTATGAGTAGTTTTCCCCTAGGCCGTTCTAGTTATTCGTTTCGAGCATCAGAACTGCGAAAATTTTGAGTTTCTCAAGCGTTTCTTACCTCAAAACTGCCATATCTCGCGAACGGATTGACCAATCCGCAAAGTTTCTGTTGCATCTGAAAGTAGAAACTCGCCCCATTACAACGGTGTGAGTAGTTTTCCCCTAGTCCGTTCTAGCTATTCGTTTCGAGCATCAGAACTGCGAAAATTTGGAGTTTCTCAAGCGTTTCTTACCTCAAAACTGCCATATCTCGCGAACGGATTGACCAATCCGCAAAATTTCTCTTGCATCTGAAAGTAGAAACTCGCCCCATTACAACGGTATGAGTAGTTTTCCCTAGGCCGTTCTAGTTATTCGTTTTGAGCATCAGAACTGCGAAAATTTGGAGTTTCTCAAGCGTTTCTTACCTCAAAATTGCCATATCTCGCGAACGGATTGACCAATCCGCAAAGTTTCTGTTGCATCTGAAAGGAGAAACTCGCCCCATTACAACGGTATGAGTAGTTTTCCCCTAGGCCGTACTAGTTATTCGTTTCGAGCTTCAGAACTGCGAAGATTTGGAGTTTCTCAAGCGTTTCCTACATCAAAACTGCCATATCTCGCGAACGGATTGACCAATCCGCAAAGTTTCTGTTGCTTCTGAAAGTAGAAACTCGCCCCTTTACAACGGTATGAGTGGTTTTCCCCTAGGCCGTTCTAGTTATTCGTTTCGAGCATCAGAACTGCGAAGATTTGGAGTTTCTCAAGCGTTTCTTACCTCAAAACTGCCATATCTCGCGAACGGATTGACCAATCCGCAAAGTTTCTGTCGCATCTGAAAGTAGAAACTCGCCCCTTTACAACGGTATGAGTAGTTTTCCCCTAGGCCGTTCTAGTTATTCGTTTCGAGCATCAGAACTGCGAAAATTTGGAGTTTCTCAAGCGTTTCTTACCTCAAAACTGCCATATCTCGCGAACGGATTGACCAATCCGCAAAGTTTCTGTTGCATCTGAAAGTAGAAACTCGCCCCATTACAACGGTATGAGTAGTTTTCCCCTAGGCCGTTCTAGTTATTCGCTTCGAGCATCAGAACTGCGAAGATTTGGAGTTTCTCAAGCGTTTCTTACCTCAAAACTGCCATATCTCGCGAAAGGATTGACCAATCCGCAAAGTTTCTGTCGCATCTGAAAGTAGAAACTTGCCCCATTACAACGGTATGAGTAGTTTTCCCCTAGGCCGTTCTACTTATTCGTTTCGAGCATCAGAACTGCGAAAGTTTGGAGTTTCTCAAGCGTTTCTTACCTCAAAACTGCCATATCTCGCGAACGGATTGACCAATCCGCAAAGTTTCTGTTGCATCTGAAAGTAGAAACTCGCCCCATTACAACGGTATGAGTAGTTTTCCCCTAGGCCGTTCTAGTTATTCGTTTCGAGCATCAGAACTGCGAAAATTTGGAGTTTCTCAAGCGTTTCTTACCTCAAAACTGCCATTTCTCGCGAACGGATTGACCAATCCGCAAAGTTTCTGTTGCATCTGCAAGTAGAAACTCGCCCCATTACAACGGTATGAGTAGTTTTCCCCTAGGCCGTTCTAGTTATTCGTTTCGAGCATCAGAACGGCAAAAATTTGGAGTTTCTCAAGCGTTTCTTACCTCAAAACTGCCATATCTCGCGAACGGATTGACCAATCCGCAAAATTTCTGTTGCATCTGAAAGTAGAAACTCGCCCGATTACAACGGCATGAGTGGTTTTCCCCTAGGCCGTTCTAGTTATTCGTTTCGAGCATCAGAAGTAATAAAATGTTGAGTTTCTCAAGGGTTTCTTACCTCAAAACTGCCATATCTCGCGAACGGATTGACCAATCCGCAAAATTTCTGTTGCATCTGAAAGTAGAAACTCGCCCCATTTGAACGGTATGAGTAGTTTTCCCCTAGGCCGTTCTAGTTAGTCGTTTCGAGCATCAGAACTGCGAAAATTTTGAGTTTCTCAAGCGTTTCGAGCATCAGAACTGCGAAAATTTTGAGTTTCTCAAGCGTTTCTTACCTCAAAACTGCCATATCACGGGAACGGATTGACCAATCCGCAAAATTTCTGTTGCATCTGAAAGTAGAAGCTCGCCCCATTTCAACGGTATGAGTAGTTTTCCCCTAGGCCGTTCTAGTTATTCGTTTCGAGCATCAGAACTGCGAAAATTTGGAGTTTCTCAAGCGTTTCTTACCTCAAAACTGCCATATCTCGCGAACGGATTGACCAATCCGCAAAGTTTCTGTCGCATCTGAAAGTAGAAACTCGCCCCATTACAACGGTATGAGTAGTTTTCCCCTAGGCCGTTCTAGTTATTCGTTTCGAGCATCAGAACTGCGAAAATTTGGAGTTTCTCAAGCGTTTCTTACCTCAAAACTGCCATATCTCGCGAACGGATTGACCAATCCGCAAAGTTTCTGTCGCATCTGAAAGTAGAAACTCGCCCCATTACAACGGTATGAGTAGTTTTCCCCTAGGCCGTTCTAGTTATTCGTTTCGAGCATCAGAACTGCGAAAATTTTGTGTTTCTCAAGCGTTTCTTACCTCAAAACTGCCATATCTCGCGAACGGATTGACCAATCCGCAAAGTTTCTGTTGCATCTAAAAGTAGAAACTCGCCCCATTACAACGGTATGAGTAGTTTTCCCCTAGGCCGTTCTAGTTATTCGTTTCGAGCATCAGAACTGCGAAGATTTGGAGTTTCTCAAGCGTTTCCTACCTCAAAACTGCCATATCTCGCGAACGGATTGACCAATCCGCAAAGTTTCTGTCGCATCTGAAAGTAGAAACTCGCCCGATTACAACGGTATGAGTAGTTTTCTCCTAGGCCGTTCTAGTTATTCGTTTCGAGCATCAGAACTGCGAAAATTTGGAGTTTCTCAAGCGTTTCTTACCTCAAAACTGCCATATCTCGCGAACGGATTGACCAATCCGCAAAGTTTCTGTTGCATCTGAAAGTAGAAACTCGCCCCATTACAACGGTATGAGTAGTTTTCCCCTAGGCCGTTCTAGTTATTCGTTTCGAGCATCAGAACTGCGAAGATTTGGAGTTTCTCAAGCGTTTCCTACCTCAAAACTGCCATATCTCGCGAACGGATTGACCAATCCGCAAAGTTTCTTTCGCATCTGAAAGTAGAAACTCGCCCCATTACAACGGTATGAGTAGTTCTCCCCTAGGCCGTTCTAGTTATTCGTTTCGAGCATCAGAACTGCGAAAATTTGGAGTTTCTCAAGCGTTTCTTACCTCAAAACTGCCATATCTCGCGAACGGATTGACCAATCCGCAAAGTTTCTGTCGCATCTGAAAGTAGAAACTCGCCCCATTACAACGGTATGAGTAGTTTTCCCCTAGGCCGTTCTAGTTATTCGTTTCGAGCATCAGAACTGCGAAAATTTGGAGTTTCGCAAGCGTTTCTTACCTCAAAACTGCCATATCTCGCGAACGGATTGACCAATCCGCAAAGTTTCTGTTGCATCTGAAAGTAGAAACTCGCCCCATTACAACGGTATGAGTAGTTTTGCCCTAGGCCGTTCTAGTTATTCGTTTCGAGCATCAGAACTGCGATAATATGGAGTTTCTCAATCGTTTCTTACCTCAAGACTGCCATATCTCGCGAACGGATTGAACAATCCGCAAAGTTTCTGTTGCATCTGAAAGTAGAAACTCGCCCCATTACAACGGTATGAGTAGTTTTCCCCTAGGCCGTTCTAGTTATTCGTTTCGAGCATCAGAACTGCGAAAATTTTGTGTTTCTCAAGCGTTTCTTACCTCAAAGTTGCCATATCTCGCGAACAAATTGACCAGTCCGCAAAATTGCTGTTGCATCTGAAAGTAGAAACTCGCCCCATTACAACGGTATGAGTAGTTTTCCCCTAGGCCGTTCTAGTTATTCGTTTCGAGCATCAGAACTGCGAAAATTTTGTGTTTCTCAAGCGTTTCATACCTCAAAGCTGCCATATCTCGCGAACAAATTGAGCAGTCCGCAAAATTTCTGTTGCACCTGAAAGTAGAAACTCGCCCGATTACAAAGGTATGCGTACTTTTCCCCTAGGCCGTTCTAGTTATTCGTTTCGAGCATCAGAACTGTGAAAATTTGGAGTTTCTCAAGCGTTTCCTACCTCAAAACTGCCATATCTCGCGAACAAATTTACCAATCCGCAAAATTTCTGATGCACCTGAAAGTAGAAACTCGCCCGATTACAAAGGTATGCGCACTTTTCCCCTAGGTCGTTCTAGTTATTCGTTTCGAGCATCAGAACTGCGAAAATTTGGAGTTTCTCAAGCGTTTCTTACATCCAAACTGCCATATCTCGCGAACGGATTGACCAAACCGCAAAATTTCTGTTGCATCTGAAAGTAGAAACTCGCCCCATTACAAAGGTATGAGTAGTTTTCCCCTAGGCCGTTCTAGTTATTCGTTTCGAGCATCAGAACTGCGAAAATTTTGAGTTTCTCAAGCGTTCTTTCATCAAAACTGCCATATCTCGCGAACGGAATGACCAATCCGCAAAATTTCTGTTGCACATGAAAGTGGAAACTCGCCCGATTACAACGGCATGAGTAGTTTTCCCCTACGCCGTTCTACTTATTCGTTTCGAGCATCAGAACTGCTAGAATGTTGAGTTTCTCAAGCGCTTCTTACCTCCAAACTGCCATATCTCGCGAACGGATTGACCAATCCGCAAAATTTCTGTTGCATCTGAAAGTAGAAACTCGCCCGATTACAACGGCATGAGTAGTTTTCCCCTAGGCCGTTCTAGTTATTCGTTTCGAGCATCAGAAGTAATAGAATGTTGAGTTTCTCAAGGGTTTCTTACCTCAAAACTGCCATATCTCGCGAACGGATTGACCAATCCGCAAAATTTCTGTTGCATCTGAAAGTAGAAATTCGCCCCATTTGAACGGTATGAGTAGTTTTCCCCTAGGCCGTTCTAGTTAGTCGTTTCGAGCATCAGAACTGCGAAAATTTTGAGTTTCTCAAGCGTTTCGAGCATCAGAACTGCGAAAATTTTGAGTTTCTCAAGCGTTTCTTACCTCAAAACTGCCATATCACGGGAACGGATTGACCAATCCGCAAAATTTCTGTTGCATCTGAAAGTAGAAGCTCGCCCCATTTCATCGGTATGAGTAGTTTTCCCCTAGGCCGTTCTAGTTATTCGTTTCGAGCATCAGAACTGCGAAAATTTGGAGTTTCTCAAGCGTTTCTTACCTCAAAACTGCCATATCTCGCGAACGGATTGACCAATCCGCAAAGTTTCTGTCGCATCTGAAAGTAGAAACTCGCCCCATTACAACGGTATGAGTAGTTTTCCCCTAGGCCGTTCTAGTTATTCGTTTCGAGCATCAGAACTGCGAAAATTTTGTGTTTCTCAAGCGTTTCTTACCTCAAAGCTGCCATATCTCGCGAACAAATTGAGCAGTCCGCAAAATTTCTGATGCACCTGAAAGTAGAAACTCGCCCGATTACAAAGGTATGCGCACTTTTCCCCTAGGCCGTTCTAGTTATTCGTTTCGAGCATCAGAACTGCGAAAATTTGGAGTTTCTCAAGCGTTTCTTACCTCAAAACTGCCATATCTCGCGAACGGATTGACCAATCCGCAAAGTTTCTGTCGCATCTGAAAGTAGAAACTCGCCCCATTACAACGGTATGAGTAGTTTTCCCCTAGGCCGTTCTAGTTATTCGTTTCGAGCATCAGAACTGCGAATATTTTGTGTTTCTCAAGCGTTTCTTACCTCAAAGCTGCCATATCTCGCGAACAAATTGACCAGTCCGCAAAATTTCTGTTGCACCTGAAAGTAGAAACTCGCCCGATTACAAAGGTATGCGTACTTTTCCCCTAGGCCGTTCTAGTTATTCGTTTAGAGCATCAGAACTGCGAAAATTTGGAGTTTCTCAAGCGTTTCCTACCTCAAAACTGCCATATCTCGCGAACAAATTGACCAGTCCGCAAAATTTCTGATGCACCTGAAAGTAGAAACTCGCCCGATTACAAAGGTATGCGCGCTTTTCCCCTAGGCCGTTCTAGTTATTCGTTTCGAGCATCAGAACTGCGAAAATTTGGAGTTTCTCAAGCGTTTCTTATATCCAAACTGCCATATCTCGCGAACGGATTGACCAAACCGCAAAATTTCTGTTGCATCTGAAAGTAGAAACTCGCCCCATTACAACGGTATGAGTAGTTTTCCCCTAGGCCGTTCTAGTTATTCGTTTCGAGCATCAGAACTGCGAAAATTTTGTGTTTCTCAAGCGTTTCTTACCTCAAAGCTGCCATATCTCGCGAACAAATTGACCAGTCCGCAAAATTGCTGTTGCACCTGAAAGTAGAAACTCGCCCGATTACAAAGGTATGCGTACTTTTCCCCTAGGCCGTTCTAGTTATTCGTTTCGAGCATCAGAACTGCGAAAATTTTGAGTTTCTCAAGCGTTTCTTACCTCAAAACTGCCATATCTCGCGAACGGATTGACCAATCCGCAAAGTTTCTGTTGCATCTGAAAGTAGAAACTCGCCCCATTACAACGGTATGAGTAGTTTTCCCCTAGGCCGTTCTACTTATTCGTTTCGAGCATCAGAACTGCGAAAATTTGGAGTTTCTCAAGCGTTTCTTACCTCAAAACTGCCATATCTCGCGAACGGATTGACCAATCCGCAAAGTTTCTGTTGCATCTGAAAGTAGAAACTCGCCCCATTACAACGGTATGAGTAGTTTTCCCCTAGGCCGTTCTAGTTATTCGTTTCGAGCATCAGAACGGCGAAAATTTGGAGTTTCTCAAGCGTTTCTTACCTCAAAACTGCCATATCTCGCGAACGGATTGACCAATCCGCAAAGTTTCTGTTGCATCTGAAAGTAGAAACTCGCCCCATTACAACGGTATGAGTAGTTTTCCCCTAGGCCGTTCTAGTTATTCGTTTCGAGCATCAGAACTGCGAAAATTTTGAGTTTTTCAAGCGTTTCTTACCTCAAAACTGCCATATCTCGCGAACGGATTGACCAATCCGCAAAGTTTCTGTTGCATCTGAAAGTAGAAACTCGCCCCATTACAACGGTATGAGTAGTTTTCCCCTAGGCCGTTCTACTTATTCGTTTCGAGCATCAGAACTGCGAAAGTTTGGAGTTTCTCAAGCGTTTCTTACCTCAAAACTGCCATATCTCGCGAACGGATTGACCAATCCGCAAAGTTTCTGTTGCATCTGAAAGTAGAAACTCGCCCCATTACAACGGTATGAGTAGTTTTCCCCTAGGCCGTTCTAGTTATTCGTTTCGAGCATCAGAACTGCGAAAATTTTGAGTTTCTCAAGCGTTTCTTACCTCAAAACTGCCATATCTCGCGAACGGGTTGACCAATCCGCAAAGTTTCTGTTGCATCTGAAAGTAGAAACTCGCCCCTTTACAACGGTATGAGTAGTTTTCCCCTAGGCCGTTTTAGTTCTTCGTTTCGAGCATCAGAACTGCGAAAATTTGGAGTTTCTCAAGCGTTTCTTACCTCAAAACTGCCATATCTCGCGAACGGATTGACCAATCCGCAAAGTTTCTGTTGCATCTGAAAGTAGAAACTCGCCCCATTACAACGGTATGAGTAGTTTTCCCCTACACCGTTCTAGTTATTCGTTTCGAGCATCAGAACTGCGAAAATTTGGAGTTTCTCAAGCGTTTCTTACCTCAAAACTGCCATATCTCGCGAACGGATTGACCAATCCGCAAAGTTTCTGTTGCATCTGAAAGTAGAAACTCGCCCCATTACAACGGTATGAGTAGTTTTCCCCTAGGCCGTTCTAGTTATTCGTTTCGAGCATCAGAACTGCGAAAATTTGGAGTTTCTCAAGCGTATCTTACCTCAAAACTGCCATATCTCGCGAACGGATTGACCAATCCGCAAAATTTCTCTTGCATCTGAAACTAGAAACTCGCCCCTTTACATCGGTATGAGTAGTTTTCCCCTAGGCCGTTCTAGTTATTCGTTTCGAGCATCAGAACTGCGAAAATTTGGAGTTTCTCAAGCGTTTCTTACCTCAAAACTGCCATATCTCGCGAACGGATTGACCAATCCGCAAAGTTTCTGTTGCATCTGAAAGTCGAAACTCGCCCCATTACAACGGTATGAGTAGTTTTCCCCTAGGCCGTTCTAGTTATTCGTTTCGAGCATCAGAACTGCGAAAATTTGGAGTTTCTCAAGCGTTTCCTACCTCAAAACTGCCATATCTCGCGAACAAATTGACCAGTCCGCAAAATTTCTGATGCACCTGAAAGTAGAAACTCGCCCGATTACAAAGGTATGCGCACTTTTCCCCTAGGCCGTTCTAGTTATTCGTTTCGAGCATCAGAACTGCGAAAATTTGGAGTTTCTCAAGCGTTTCTTATATCCAAACTGCCATATCTCGCGAACGGATTGACCAATCCGCAAAGTTTCTGTCGCATCTGAAAGTAGAAACTCGCCCCATTACAACGGTATGAGTAGTTTTCCCCTAGGCCGTTCTAGTTATTCGTTTCGAGCATCAGAACTGCGAAAATTTGGAGTTTCTCAAGCGTTTCTTACCTCAAAACTGCCATATCTCGCGAACGGATTGACCAATCCGCAAAGTTTCTGTTGCATCTGAAAGTAGAAACTCGCCCCATTACAACGGTATGAGTAATTTTCCCCTAGGCCGTTCTAGTTATTCGTTGCGAGCATCAGAACTGCGAAAATTTGGAGTTTCTCAAGCGTTTCTTACCTCAAAACTGCCATATCTCGCGAACGGATTGACCAATCCGCAAAGTTTCTGTCGCATCTGAAAGTTGAAACTCGCCCCATTACAACGGTATGTGTAGTTTTCCCCTAGGCCGTTCTAGCTATTCGTTTCGAGCATCAGAACTGCGAAAATTTGGAGTTTCTCAAGCGTTTCTTACCTGAAAATTGCCATATCTCGCGAACGGATTGACAAATCCGCAAAGTTTCTGTTGCATCTGAAAGGAGAAACTCGCCCCATTACAACGGTATGAGTAGTTTTCCCCTAGGCCGTTCTAGTTATTCGTTTCGAGCATCAGAACTGCGAAAATTTTGAGTTTCTCAAGCGTTTCTTACCTCAAAACTGCCATATCTCGCGAACGGATTGACCAATCCGCAAAGTTTCTGTTGCATCTGAAAGTAGAAACTCGCCCCATTACAACGGTATGAGTAGTCTTCCCCTAGGCCGTTCTAGTTATTCGTTGCGAGCATCAGAACTGCGAAAATTTGGAGTTTCTCAAGCGTTTCTTACCTCAAAACTGCCATATCTCGCGAACGGATTGACCAATCCGCAAAGTTTCTGTTGCATCTGAAAGTAGAAACTCGCCCCATTACAACGGTATGAGTAGTTTTCCCCTAGGCCGTTCTAGTTATTCGTTTCGAGCATCAGAACTGCGAAGATTTGGAGTTTCTCAAGCGTTTCTTACCTCAAAACTGCCATATCTCGCGAACGGATTGACCAATCCGCAAAGTTTCTGTCGCATCTGAAAGTAGAAACTCGCCCCATTACAACGGTATGAGTAGTTTTCCCCTAGGCCGTTCTAGTTATTCGTTTCGAGCATCAGAACTGCGAAAATTTTGAGTTTCTCAAGCGTTTCTTACCTCAAAACTGCCATATCTCGCGAACGGATTGACCAATCCGCAAAATTTCTCTTGCATCTGAAAGTAGAAACTCGCCCCATTACAACGGTGTGAGTAGTTTTCCCCTAGGCCGTTCTACTTATTCGTTTCGAGCATCAGAACTGCGAAAATTTGGAGTTTCTCAAGCGTTTCTTACCTCAAAACTGCCATATCTCGCGAACAAATTGACCATTCCGCAAAATTTCTGATGCACCTGAAAGTAGAAACTCGCCCAATTACAAAGGTATGCGCACTTTTCCCCTAGGCCGTTCTAGTTATTCGTTTCGAGCATCAGAACTGCGAAAATTTGGAGTTTCTCAAGCGTTTCTTATATCCAAACTGCCATATCTCGCGAACGGATTGACCAAACCGCAAAATTTCTGTTGCATCTGAAAGTAGAAACTCGCCCCATTACAAAGGTATGAGTAGTTTTCCCCTAGGCCGTTCTAGTTATTCGTTTCGAGCATCAGAACTGCGAAAATTTTGAGTTTCTCAAGCGTTCTTTCATCAAAACTGCCATATCTCGCGAACGGAATGACCAATCCGCAAAATTTCTGTTGCACATGAAAGTGGAAACTCGCCCGATTACAACGGCATGAGTAGTTTTCCCCTAGGCCGTTCTAGTTATTCGTTTCGAGCATCAGAACTGCGAAAATTTGGAGTTTCTCAAGCGTTTCTTACCTCAAAACTGCCATATCTCGCGAACGGATTGACCAATCCGCAAAGTTTCTGTTGCATCTGAAAGTAGAAACTCGCCCCATTACAACGGTGTAAGTAGTTTTCCCCTAGGCCGTTCTAGTTATTCGTTTCGAGCATCAGAACTGCGAAAATTTGGAGTTTCTCAAGCGTTTCTTACCTCAAAATTGCCATATCTCGCGAACGGATTGACCAATCCGCAAAGTTTCTGTTGCATCTGAAAGTAGAAACTCGCCCCATTACAACGGTATGAGTAATTTTCCCCTAGGCCGTTCTAGTTATTCGTTGCGAGCATCAGAACTGCGAAAATTTGGAGTTTCTCAAGCGTTTCTTACCTCAAAACTGCCATATCTCGCGAACGGATTGACCAATCCGCAAAGTTTCTGTCGCATCTGAAAGTTGAAACTCGCCCCATTACAACGGTATGTGTAGTTTTCCCCTAGGCCGTTCTAGCTATTCGTTTCGAGCATCAGAACTGCGAAAATTTGGAGTTTCTCAAGCGTTTCTTACCTCAAAACTGCCATATCTCGCGAACGGATTGACCAATCCGCAAAATTTCTCTTGCATCTGAAAGTAGAAACTCGCCCCATTACAACGGTATGAGTAGCTTTCCCTAGGCCGTTCTAGTTATTCGTTTTGAGCATCAGTACTGCGAAAATTTGGAGTTTCTCAAGCGTTTCTTACTTGAAAATTGCCATATCTCGCGAACGGATTGACAAATCCGCAAAGTTTCTGTTGCATCTGAAAGGAGAAACTCGCCCCATTACAACGGTATGAGTAGTTTTCCCCTAGGCCGTTCTAGTTATTCGTTTCGAGCATCAGAACTGCGAAAATTTTGAGTTTCTCAAGCGTTTCTTACCTCAAAACTGCCATATCTCGCGAACGGATTGACCAATCCGCAAAGTTTCTGTTGCATCTGAAAGTAGAAACTCGCCCCATTACAACGGTATGAGTAGTCTTCCCCTAGGCCGTTCTAGTTATTCGTTGCGAGCATCAGAACTGCGAAAATTTGGAGTTTCTCAAGCGTTTCTTACCTCAAAACTGCCATATCTCGCGAACGGATTGACCAATCCGCAAAGTTTCTGTTGCATCGGAAAGTAGAAACTCGCCCCATTACAACGGTATGAGTAGTTTTCCCCTAGGCCGTTCTAGTTATTCGTTTCGAGCATCAGAACTGCGAAGATTTGGAGTTTCTCAAGCGTTTCTTACCTCAAAACTGCCATATCTCGCGAACGGATTGACCAATCCGCAAAGTTTCTGTCGCATCTGAAAGTAGAAACT
The DNA here is from genome assembly GCF_051014685.1 of Ptiloglossa arizonensis. Taxonomy (NCBI): domain Eukaryota; kingdom Metazoa; phylum Arthropoda; class Insecta; order Hymenoptera; family Colletidae; genus Ptiloglossa; species Ptiloglossa arizonensis. The sequence continues at coordinate 75,691 of NW_027479416.1, forward strand.
CGCCCCATTACAACGGTATGAGTAGTTTTCCCCTAGGCCGTTCTAGTTATTCGTTTCGAGCATCAGAACTGCGAAAATTTTGTGTTTCTCAAGCGTTTCTTACCTCAAAGCTGCCATATCTCGCGAACAAATTGAGCAGTCCGCAAAATTTCTGATGCACCTGAAAGTAGAAACTCGCCCGATTACAAAGGTATGCGCACTTTTCCCCTAGGCCGTTCTAGTTATTCGTTTCGAGCATCAGAACTGCGAAAATTTGGAGTTTCTCAAGCGTTTCTTACCTCAAAACTGCCATATCTCGCGAACGGATTGACCAATCCGCAAAGTTTCTGTCGCATCTGAAAGTAGAAACTCGCCCCATTACAACGGTATGAGTAGTTTTCCCCTAGGCCGTTCTAGTTATTCGTTTCGAGCATCAGAACTGCGAATATTTTGTGTTTCTCAAGCGTTTCTTACCTCAAAGCTGCCATATCTCGCGAACAAATTGACCAGTCCGCAAAATTTCTGTTGCACCTGAAAGTAGAAACTCGCCCGATTACAAAGGTATGCGTACTTTTCCCCTAGGCCGTTCTAGTTATTCGTTTCGAGCATCAGAACTGCGAAAATTTGGAGTTTCTCAAGCGTTTCCTACCTCAAAACTGCCATATCTCGCGAACAAATTGACCAGTCCGCAAAATTTCTGATGCACCTGAAAGTAGAAACTCGCCCGATTACAAAGGTATGCGCGCTTTTCCCCTAGGCCGTTCTAGTTATTCGTTTCGAGCATCAGAACTGCGAAAATTTGGAGTTTCTCAAGCGTTTCTTATATCCAAACTGCCATATCTCGCGAACGGATTGACCAAACCGCAAAATTTCTGTTGCATCTGAAAGTAGAAACTCGCCCCATTACAACGGTATGAGTAGTTTTCCCCTAGGCCGTTCTAGTTATTCGTTTCGAGCATCAGAACTGCGAAAATTTTGTGTTTCTCAAGCGTTTCTTACCTCAAAGCTGCCATATCTCGCGAACAAATTGACCAGTCCGCAAAATTGCTGTTGCACCTGAAAGTAGAAACTCGCCCGATTACAAAGGTATGCGTACTTTTCCCCTAGGCCGTTCTAGTTATTCGTTTCGAGCATCAGAACTGCGAAAATTTTGAGTTTCTCAAGCGTTTCTTACCTCAAAACTGCCATATCTCGCGAACGGATTGACCAATCCGCAAAGTTTCTGTTGCATCTGAAAGTAGAAACTCGCCCCATTACAACGGTATGAGTAGTTTTCCCCTAGGCCGTTCTACTTATTCGTTTCGAGCATCAGAACTGCGAAAATTTGGAGTTTCTCAAGCGTTTCTTACCTCAAAACTGCCATATCTCGCGAACGGATTGACCAATCCGCAAAGTTTCTGTTGCATCTGAAAGTAGAAACTCGCCCCATTACAACGGTATGAGTAGTTTTCCCCTAGGCCGTTCTAGTTATTCGTTTCGAGCATCAGAACGGCGAAAATTTGGAGTTTCTCAAGCGTTTCTTACCTCAAAACTGCCATATCTCGCGAACGGATTGACCAATCCGCAAAGTTTCTGTTGCATCTGAAAGTAGAAACTCGCCCCATTACAACGGTATGAGTAGTTTTCCCCTAGGCCGTTCTAGTTATTCGTTTCGAGCATCAGAACTGCGAAAATTTTGAGTTTTTCAAGCGTTTCTTACCTCAAAACTGCCATATCTCGCGAACGGATTGACCAATCCGCAAAGTTTCTGTTGCATCTGAAAGTAGAAACTCGCCCCATTACAACGGTATGAGTAGTTTTCCCCTAGGCCGTTCTACTTATTCGTTTCGAGCATCAGAACTGCGAAAGTTTGGAGTTTCTCAAGCGTTTCTTACCTCAAAACTGCCATATCTCGCGAACGGATTGACCAATCCGCAAAGTTTCTGTTGCATCTGAAAGTAGAAACTCGCCCCATTACAACGGTATGAGTAGTTTTCCCCTAGGCCGTTCTAGTTATTCGTTTCGAGCATCAGAACTGCGAAAATTTTGAGTTTCTCAAGCGTTTCTTACCTCAAAACTGCCATATCTCGCGAACGGGTTGACCAATCCGCAAAGTTTCTGTTGCATCTGAAAGTAGAAACTCGCCCCTTTACAACGGTATGAGTAGTTTTCCCCTAGGCCGTTTTAGTTCTTCGTTTCGAGCATCAGAACTGCGAAAATTTGGAGTTTCTCAAGCGTTTCTTACCTCAAAACTGCCATATCTCGCGAACGGATTGACCAATCCGCAAAGTTTCTGTTGCATCTGAAAGTAGAAACTCGCCCCATTACAACGGTATGAGTAGTTTTCCCCTACACCGTTCTAGTTATTCGTTTCGAGCATCAGAACTGCGAAAATTTGGAGTTTCTCAAGCGTTTCTTACCTCAAAACTGCCATATCTCGCGAACGGATTGACCAATCCGCAAAGTTTCTGTTGCATCTGAAAGTAGAAACTCGCCCCATTACAACGGTATGAGTAGTTTTCCCCTAGGCCGTTCTAGTTATTCGTTTCGAGCATCAGAACTGCGAAAATTTGGAGTTTCTCAAGCGTATCTTACCTCAAAACTGCCATATCTCGCGAACGGATTGACCAATCCGCAAAATTTCTCTTGCATCTGAAACTAGAAACTCGCCCCTTTACATCGGTATGAGTAGTTTTCCCCTAGGCCGTTCTAGTTATTCGTTTCGAGCATCAGAACTGCGAAAATTTGGAGTTTCTCAAGCGTTTCTTACCTCAAAACTGCCATATCTCGCGAACGGATTGACCAATCCGCAAAGTTTCTGTTGCATCTGAAAGTCGAAACTCGCCCCATTACAACGGTATGAGTAGTTTTCCCCTAGGCCGTTCTAGTTATTCGTTTCGAGCATCAGAACTGCGAAAATTTGGAGTTTCTCAAGCGTTTCCTACCTCAAAACTGCCATATCTCGCGAACAAATTGACCAGTCCGCAAAATTTCTGATGCACCTGAAAGTAGAAACTCGCCCGATTACAAAGGTATGCGCACTTTTCCCCTAGGCCGTTCTAGTTATTCGTTTCGAGCATCAGAACTGCGAAAATTTGGAGTTTCTCAAGCGTTTCTTATATCCAAACTGCCATATCTCGCGAACGGATTGACCAATCCGCAAAGTTTCTGTCGCATCTGAAAGTAGAAACTCGCCCCATTACAACGGTATGAGTAGTTTTCCCCTAGGCCGTTCTAGTTATTCGTTTCGAGCATCAGAACTGCGAAAATTTGGAGTTTCTCAAGCGTTTCTTACCTCAAAACTGCCATATCTCGCGAACGGATTGACCAATCCGCAAAGTTTCTGTTGCATCTGAAAGTAGAAACTCGCCCCATTACAACGGTATGAGTAATTTTCCCCTAGGCCGTTCTAGTTATTCGTTGCGAGCATCAGAACTGCGAAAATTTGGAGTTTCTCAAGCGTTTCTTACCTCAAAACTGCCATATCTCGCGAACGGATTGACCAATCCGCAAAGTTTCTGTCGCATCTGAAAGTTGAAACTCGCCCCATTACAACGGTATGTGTAGTTTTCCCCTAGGCCGTTCTAGCTATTCGTTTCGAGCATCAGAACTGCGAAAATTTGGAGTTTCTCAAGCGTTTCTTACCTGAAAATTGCCATATCTCGCGAACGGATTGACAAATCCGCAAAGTTTCTGTTGCATCTGAAAGGAGAAACTCGCCCCATTACAACGGTATGAGTAGTTTTCCCCTAGGCCGTTCTAGTTATTCGTTTCGAGCATCAGAACTGCGAAAATTTTGAGTTTCTCAAGCGTTTCTTACCTCAAAACTGCCATATCTCGCGAACGGATTGACCAATCCGCAAAGTTTCTGTTGCATCTGAAAGTAGAAACTCGCCCCATTACAACGGTATGAGTAGTCTTCCCCTAGGCCGTTCTAGTTATTCGTTGCGAGCATCAGAACTGCGAAAATTTGGAGTTTCTCAAGCGTTTCTTACCTCAAAACTGCCATATCTCGCGAACGGATTGACCAATCCGCAAAGTTTCTGTTGCATCTGAAAGTAGAAACTCGCCCCATTACAACGGTATGAGTAGTTTTCCCCTAGGCCGTTCTAGTTATTCGTTTCGAGCATCAGAACTGCGAAGATTTGGAGTTTCTCAAGCGTTTCTTACCTCAAAACTGCCATATCTCGCGAACGGATTGACCAATCCGCAAAGTTTCTGTCGCATCTGAAAGTAGAAACTCGCCCCATTACAACGGTATGAGTAGTTTTCCCCTAGGCCGTTCTAGTTATTCGTTTCGAGCATCAGAACTGCGAAAATTTTGAGTTTCTCAAGCGTTTCTTACCTCAAAACTGCCATATCTCGCGAACGGATTGACCAATCCGCAAAATTTCTCTTGCATCTGAAAGTAGAAACTCGCCCCATTACAACGGTGTGAGTAGTTTTCCCCTAGGCCGTTCTACTTATTCGTTTCGAGCATCAGAACTGCGAAAATTTTGAGTTTCTCAAGCGTTCTTTCATCAAAACTGCCATATCTCGCGAACGGAATGACCAATCCGCAAAATTTCTGTTGCACATGAAAGTGGAAACTCGCCCGATTACAACGGCATGAGTAGTTTTCCCCTAGGCCGTTCTAGTTATTCGTTTCGAGCATCAGAACTGCGAAAATTTGGAGTTTCTCAAGCGTTTCTTACCTCAAAACTGCCATATCTCGCGAACGGATTGACCAATCCGCAAAGTTTCTGTTGCATCTGAAAGTAGAAACTCGCCCCATTACAACGGTGTAAGTAGTTTTCCCCTAGGCCGTTCTAGTTATTCGTTTCGAGCATCAGAACTGCGAAAATTTGGAGTTTCTCAAGCGTTTCTTACCTCAAAATTGCCATATCTCGCGAACGGATTGACCAATCCGCAAAGTTTCTGTTGCATCTGAAAGTAGAAACTCGCCCCATTACAACGGTATGAGTAATTTTCCCCTAGGCCGTTCTAGTTATTCGTTGCGAGCATCAGAACTGCGAAAATTTGGAGTTTCTCAAGCGTTTCTTACCTCAAAACTGCCATATCTCGCGAACGGATTGACCAATCCGCAAAGTTTCTGTCGCATCTGAAAGTTGAAACTCGCCCCATTACAACGGTATGTGTAGTTTTCCCCTAGGCCGTTCTAGCTATTCGTTTCGAGCATCAGAACTGCGAAAATTTGGAGTTTCTCAAGCGTTTCTTACCTCAAAACTGCCATATCTCGCGAACGGATTGACCAATCCGCAAAATTTCTCTTGCATCTGAAAGTAGAAACTCGCCCCATTACAACGGTATGAGTAGCTTTCCCTAGGCCGTTCTAGTTATTCGTTTTGAGCATCAGTACTGCGAAAATTTGGAGTTTCTCAAGCGTTTCTTACTTGAAAATTGCCATATCTCGCGAACGGATTGACAAATCCGCAAAGTTTCTGTTGCATCTGAAAGGAGAAACTCGCCCCATTACAACGGTATGAGTAGTTTTCCCCTAGGCCGTTCTAGTTATTCGTTTCGAGCATCAGAACTGCGAAAATTTTGAGTTTCTCAAGCGTTTCTTACCTCAAAACTGCCATATCTCGCGAACGGATTGACCAATCCGCAAAGTTTCTGTTGCATCTGAAAGTAGAAACTCGCCCCATTACAACGGTATGAGTAGTCTTCCCCTAGGCCGTTCTAGTTATTCGTTGCGAGCATCAGAACTGCGAAAATTTGGAGTTTCTCAAGCGTTTCTTACCTCAAAACTGCCATATCTCGCGAACGGATTGACCAATCCGCAAAGTTTCTGTTGCATCGGAAAGTAGAAACTCGCCCCATTACAACGGTATGAGTAGTTTTCCCCTAGGCCGTTCTAGTTATTCGTTTCGAGCATCAGAACTGCGAAGATTTGGAGTTTCTCAAGCGTTTCTTACCTCAAAACTGCCATATCTCGCGAACGGATTGACCAATCCGCAAAGTTTCTGTCGCATCTGAAAGTAGAAACTCGCCCCATTACAACGGTATGAGTAGTTTTCCCCTAGGCCGTTCTAGTTATTCGTTTCGAGCATCCGAACTGCGAAAATTTTGAGTTTCTCAAGCGTTTCTTACCTCAAAACTGCCATATCTCGCGAACGGATTGACCAATCCGCAAAATTTCTCTTGCATCTGAAAGTAGAAACTCGCCCCATTACAACGGTGTGAGTAGTTTTCCCCTAGGCCGTTCTACTTATTCGTTTCGAGCATCAGAACTGCGAAAATTTGGAGTTTCTCAAGCGTTTCTTACCTCAAAACTGCCATATCTCGCGAACGGATTGACCAATCCGCAAAGTTTCTGTTGCATCTGAAAGTCGAAACTCGCCCCATTACAACGGTATGATTAGTTTTCCCCTAGGCCGTTCTAGTTATTCGTTTCGAGCATCAGAACTGCGAAAATTTTGAGTTTCTCAAGCGTTTCTTACCTCAAAACTGCCATATCTCGCGAACGGATTGACCAATCCGCAAAGTTTCTGTCGCATCTGAAAGTAGAAACTCGCCCCATTACAACGGTATGAGTAGTTTTCCCCTAGGCCGTTCTAGTTATTCGTTTCGAGCATCAGAACTGCGAAAATTTTGAGTTTCTCAAGCGTTTCTTACCTCAAAACTGCCATACTCGCGAACGGATTGACCAATCCGCAAAGTTTCTGTTGCATCTGAAAGTAGAAACTAGCCCCATTACAACGGTATGAGTAGTTTTCCCCTAGACCGTTCTAGTTATTCGTTTCGAGCATCAGAACTGCGAAAATTTGGAGTTTCTCAAGCGTTTCTTACCTCAAAACTGCCATATCTCGCGAACGGATTGACCAATCCACAAAGTTTCTGTTGCATCTCAAAGTAGAAACTCGCCCCATTACAACGGTATGAGTAGTTTTCCCCTAGGCCGTTCTAGTTATTCGTTTCGAGCATCAGAACTGCGAAGATTTGGAGTTTCTCAAGCGTTTCTTACCTCAAAACTGCCATCTCTCGCGAACGGATTGACCAATCCGCAAAGTTTCTGTCGCATCTGAAAGTAGAAACTCGCCCCATTACAACGGTATGAGTAGTTTTCCCCTAGGCCGTTCTAGTTATTCGTTTCGAGCATCAGAACTGCGAAAATTTTGAGTTTCTCAAGCGTTTCTTACCACAAAACTGCCATATCTCGCGAACGGATTGATCAATCCGCAAAATTTCTCTTGCATCTGAAAGTAGAAACTCGCCCCATTACAACGGTATGAGTAGTTTTCCCCTAGGCCGTTCTAGTTATTCGTTTCGAGCATCAGAACTGCGAAAATTTGGAGTTTCTCAAGCGTTTCTTACCTCAAAACTGCCATATCTCGCGAACGGATTGACCAATCCGCAAAGTTTCTGTTGCATCTGAAAGTAGAAACTCGCCCCATTACAACGGTATGAGTAGTTTTCCCCTAGGCCGTTCTAGTTATTCGTTTCGAGCATCAGAACTGCGAAAATTTTGAATTTCTCAAGCGTTTCTTACCTCAAAACTGCCATATCTCGCGAATGGATTGACCAATCCGCAAAGTTTCTGTCGCATCTGAAAGTAGAAACTCGCCCCATTACAACGGTATGAGTAGTTTTCCGCTAGGCCGTTCTAGTTATTCGTTTCGAGCATCAGAACTGCGAAAATTTTGAGTTTCTCAAGCGTTTCTTACCTCAAAACTGCCATATCTCGCGAACGGATTGACCAATCCGCAAAGTTTCTGTTGCATCTGAAAGTAGAAACTCGCCCCTTTACAACGGTATGAGTAGTTTTCCCCTAGGCCGTTCTAGTTATTCGTTTCGAGCATCAGAACTGCGAAAATTTTGAGTTTCTCAAGCGTTTCTTACCACAAAACTGCCATATCTCGCGAACGGATTGATCAATCCGCAAAATTTCTCTTGCATCTGAAAGTAGAAACTCGCCCCATTAAAACGGTATGAGTAGTTTTCCCCTAGGCCGTTCTAGTTATTCGTTTCGAGCATCAGAACTGCGAAAATTTGGAGTTTCTCAAGCGTTTCTTACCTCAAAACTGCCATATCTCGCGAACGGATTGACCAATCCGCAAAGTTTCTGTTGCATCTGAAAGTAGAAACTCGCCCCATTACAACGGTATGAGTAGTTTTCCCCTAGGCCGTTCTAGTTATTCGTTTCGAGCATCAGAACTGCGAAAATTTTGAATTTCTCAAGCGTTTCTTACCTCAAAACTGCCATATCTCGCGAATGGATTGACCAATCCGCAAAGTTTCTGTCGCATCTGAAAGTAGAAACTCGCCCCATTACAACGGTATGAGTAGTTTTCCGCTAGGCCGTTCTAGTTATTCGTTTCGAGCATCAGAACTGCGAAAATTTTGAGTTTCTCAAGCGTTTCTTACCTCAAAACTGCCATATCTCGCGAACGGATTGACCAATCCGCAAAGTTTCTGTTGCATCTGAAAGTAGAAACTCGCCCCTTTACAACGGTATGAGTAGTTTTCCCCTAGGCCGTTCTAGTTATTCGTTTCGAGCATCAGAACAGCGAGAATTTGGAGTTTCTCAAGCGTTTCTTACCTCAAAACTGCCATATCTCGCGAACGGATTGACCAATCCGCAAAGTTTCTGTCGCATCTGAAAGTAGAAACTCGCCCCATTACAACGGTATGAGTAGTATTCCCCTAGGCCGTTCTAGTTATTCGTTTCGAGCATCAGAACTGCGAAAATTTTGAGTTTCTCAAGCGTTTCTTACCTCAAAACTGCCATATCTCGCGAACGGATTGACCAATCCGCAAAGTTTCTGTTGCATCTGAAAGCAGAAACTCGCCCCATTACAACGGTATGAGTAGTTTTCCCCTAGGCCGTTCTAGTTATTCGTTTCGAGCATCAGAACTGCGAAAATTTGGAGTTTCTCAAGCGTTTCTTACCTCAAAACTGCCATATCTCGCGAACGGATTGACCAATCCGCAAAGTTTCTGTTGCATCTGAAAGTAGAAACTCGCCCCATTACAACGGTATGAGTAGTTTTCCCCTAGGCCGTTCTAGTTATTCGTTTCGAGCATCAGAACTGCGAAGATTTGGAGTTTCTCAAGCATTTCCTACCTCAAAACTGCCATATCTCGCGAACGGATTGACCAATCCACAAAATTTCTCTTGCATCTGAAAGTAGAAACTCGCCCCATTACAACGGTATGAGTAGCTTTCCCTAGGCCGTTCTAGTTATTCGTTTTGAGCATCAGAACTGCGAAAATTTGGAGTTTCTCAAGCGTTTCTTACCTGAAAATTGCCATATCTCGCGAACGGATTGACAAATCCGCAAAGTTTCTGTTGCATCTGAAAGTAGAAACTCGCCCCTTTACAACGGTATGAGTAGTTTTCCCCTAGGCCGTTCTAGTTATTCGTTTCGAACATCAGAACTGCGAAAATTTGGAGTTTCTCAAGCGTTTCTTACTTCAAAACTGCCATATCTCGCGAACGGATTGACCAATCCGCAGAGTTTCTGTTGCATCTGAAAGTAGAAACTCGCCCCATTACAACGGTATGAGTAGTCTTCCCCTAGGCCGTTCTAGTTATTCGTTGCGAGCATCAGAACTGCGATAATTTGGAGTTTCTCAAGCGTTTCTTACCTCAAAACTGCCATATCTCGCGAACGGATTGACCAATCCGCAAAGTTTCTGTCGCATCTGAAAGTTGAAACTCGCCCCATTACAACGGTATGAGTAGCTTTCCCTAGGCCGTTCTAGTTATTCGTTTTGAGCATCAGAACTTCGAAAATTTGGAGTTTCTCAAGCGTTTCTTACCTGAAAATTGCCATATCTCGCGAACGGATTGACAAATCCGCAAAGTTTCTGTTGCATCTGAAAGTAGAAACTCGCCCCTTTACAACGGTATGAGTAGTTTTCCCCTAGGCCGTTCTAGTTATTCGTTTCGAGCATCAGAACTGCGAAAATTTGGAGTTTCTCAAGCGTTTCTTACGTCAAAACTGCCATATCTCGCGAACGGATTGACCAATCCGCAGAGTTTCTGTTGCATCTGAAAGTAGAAACTCGCCCCATTACAACGGTATGAGTAGTCTTCCCCTAGGCCGTTCTAGTTATTCGTTGCGAGCATCAGAACTGCGAAAATTTGGAGTTTCTCAAGCGTTTCTTACCTCAAAACTGCCATATCTCGCGAACGGATTGACCAATCCGCAAAGTTTCTGTTGCATCTGAAAGTAGAAACTCGCCCCATTACAACGGTATGAGTAGTTTTCCCCTAGGCCGTTCTAGTTATTCGTTTCGAGCATCAGAACTGCGAAAATTTTGAGTTTCTCAAGCGTTTCTTACCTCAAAACTGCCATATCTCGCGAACGGATTGACCAATCCGAAAAGTTTCTGTTGCATCTGAAAGTTGAAACTCGCCCCATTACAACGGTATGAGTAGTTTTCCCCTAGGCCGTTCTAGTTATTCGTTTCGAGCATCAGAACTGCGAAAATTTTGAGTTTCTCAAGCGTTTCTTACCTCAAAACTGCCATATCTCGCGAACGGATTGACCAATCCGCAAAGTTTCTGTGGCATCTGAAAGTAGAAACTCGCCCCTTTACAACGGTATGAGTAGTTTTCCCCTAGGCCGTTCTAGTTATTCGTTTCGAGCATCAGAACTGCGAAAATTTGGAGTTTCTCAAGCGTTTCTTACCTCAAAACTGCCATATCTCGCAAACGGATTGACCAATCCGCAAAGTTTCTGTTGCATCTGAAAGTAGAAACTCGCCCCATTACAACGGTATGAGTAGTTTTCCCCTAGGCCGTTCTAGTTATTCGTTTCGAGCATCAGAACTGCGAAGATTTGGAGTTTCTCAAGCGTTTCTTACCTCAAAACTGCCATATCTCGCGAAGGGATTGACCAATCCGCAAAGTTTCTGTCGCATCTGAAAGTAGAAACTCGCCCCTTTACAACGGTATGAGTAGTTTTCCCCTAGGCCGTTCTAGTTATTCGTTTCGAGCATCAGAACTGCGAAAATTTGGAGTTTCTCAAGCGTTTCTTACCTCAAAACTGCCATATCTCGCGAACGGATTGACCAATCCGCAAAGTTTCTGTGGCATCTGAAAGTAGAAACTCGCCCCTTTACAACGGTATGAGTAGTTTTCCCCTAGGCCGTTCTAGTTATTCGTTTCGAGCATCAGAACTGCGAAAATTTGGAGTTTCTCAAGCGTTTCTTACTCCAAAACTGCCATATCTCGCGAACGGATTGACCAATCCGCAAAGTTTCTGTTGCATCTGAAAGTAGAAACTCGCCCCATTACAACGGTATGAGTAGTTTTCCCCTAGGCCGTTCTAGTTATTCGTTTCGAGCATCAGAACTGCGAAGATTTGGAGTTTCTCAAGCGTTTCTTACCTCAAAACTGCCATATCTCGCGAAAGGATTGACCAATCCGCAAAGTTTCTGTCGCATCTGAAAGTAGAAACTTGCCCCATTACAACGGTATGAGTAGTTTTCCCCTAGGCCGTTCTAGTTATTCGTTTCGAGCATCAGAACTGCGAAAATTTGGAGTTTCTCAAGCGTTTCTTACCTCAAAACTGCCATATCTCGCGAACGGATTGACCAATCCGCAAAGTTTCTGTTGCATCTGAAAGTAGAAACTCGCCCCATTACAACGGTATGAGTAGTTTTCCCCTAGGCCGTTCTAGTTATTCGTTTCGAGCATCAGAACTGCGAAGATTTGGAGTTTCTCAAGCGTTTCTTACCTCAAAACTGCCATATCTCGCGAAAGGATTGACCAATCCGCAAAGTTTCTGTCGCATCTGAAAGTAGAAACTCGCCCCATTACAACGGTATGAGTAGTTTTCCCCTAGGCCGTTCTAGTTATGCGTTTCGAGCATCAGTACTGCGAAAATTTTGAGTTTCTCAAGCGTTTCTTACCTCAAAACTGCCATATCTCGCGAACGGATTGACCAATCCGCAAAGTTTCTGTGGCATCTGAAAGTAGAATCTCGCCCCAATACAACGGTATGAGTAGTTTTCCCCTAGGCCGTTCTAGTTATTCGTTTCGAGCATCAGAACTGCGAAAATTTTGAGTTTCTCAAGCGTTTCTTACCTCAAAACTGCCATATCTCGCGAACGGATTGACCAATCCGCAAAGTTTCTGTGGCATCTGAAAGTAGAAACTCGCCCCTTTACAACGGTATGAGTAGTTTTCCCCTAGGCCGTTCTAGTTATTCGTTTCGAGCATCAGAACTGCGAAAATTTGGAGTTTCTCAAGCGTTTCTTACATCAAAACTGCCATATCTCGCGAACGGATTGACCAATCCGCAAAGTTTCTGTTGCATCTGAAAGTAGAAACTCGCCCCATTACAACGGTATGAGTAGTTTTCCCCTAGGCCGTTCTATTTATTCGTTTCGAGCATCAGAACTGCGAAGATTTGGAGTTTCTCAAGCGTTTCTTACCTCAAAACTGCCATATCTCGCGAAAGGATTGACCAATCCGCAAAGTTTCTGTTGCATCTGAAAGTAGAAACTCGCCCCATTACAACGGTATGAGTAGTTTTCCCCTAGGCCGTTCTAGTTATTCGTTTCGAGCATCAGAACTGCGAAAATTTTGAGTTTCTCAAGCGTTTCTTACTTCAAAACTGCCATATCTCGCGAACGGATTGACCAATCCGCAAAGTTTCTGTGGCATCTGAAAGTAGAAACTCGCCCCTTCACAACGGTATGAGTAGTTTTCCCCTAGGCCGTTCTAGTTATTCGTTTCGAGCATCAGAACTGCGAAAATTTGGAGTTTCTCAAGCGTTTCTTACCTCAAAACTGCCATATCTCGCGAACGGATTGACCAATCCGCAAAATTTCTCTTGCATCTGAAAGTAGAAACTCGCCCCATTACAACGGTATGAGTAGTTTTCCCTAGGCCGTTCTAGTTATTCGTTTTGAGCATCAGAACTGCGAAAATTTGGAGTTTCTCAAGCGTTTCTTACCTCAAAATTGCCATATCTCGCGAACGGATTGACCAATCCGCAAAGTTTCTGTTGCATCTGAAAGGAGAAACTCGCCCCATTTCAACGGTATGAGTAGTTTTCCCCTAGGCCGTTCTAGTTATTCGTTTCGAGCTTCAGAACTGCGAAGATTTGGAGTTTCTCAAGCGTTTCCTACCTCAAAACTGCCATATCTCGCGAACGGATTGACCAATCCGCAAAGTTTCTGTTGCATCTGAAAGTAGAAACTCGCCCCTTTACAACGGTATGAGTAGTTTTCCCCTAGGCCGTTCTAGTTATTCGTTTCGAGCATCAGAACTGCGAAGATTTGGAGTTTCTCAAGCGTTTCTTACCTCAAAACTGCCATATCTCGCGAACGGATTGACCAATCCGCAAAGTTTCTGTTGCATCTGAAAGTAGAAACTCGCCCCATTACAACGGTATGAGTAGTTTTCCCCTAGGCCGTTCTAGTTATTCGTTTCGAGCATCAGAACTGCGAAAATTTTGAGTTTCTCAAGCGTTTCTTACCTCAAAACTGCCATATCTCGCGAACGGATTGACCAATCCGCAAAGTTTCTGTGGCATCTGAAAGTAGAAACTCGCCCCTTCACAACGGTATGAGTAGTTTTCCCCTAGGCCGTTCTAGTTATTCGTTTCGAGCATCAGAACTGCGAAAATTTGGAGTTTCTCAAGCGTTTCTTACCTCAAAACTGCCATATCTCGCGAACGGATTGACCAATCCGCAAAATTTCTCTTGCATCTGAAAGTAGAAACTCGCCCCATTACAACGGTATGAGTAGTTTTCCCTAGGCCGTTCTAGTTATTCGTTTTGAGCATCAGAACTGCGAAAATTTGGAGTTTCTCAAGCGTTTCTTACCTCAAAATTGCCATATCTCGCGAACGGATTGACCAATCCGCAAAGTTTCTGTTGCATCTGAAAGGAGAAACTCGCCCCATTTCAACGGTATGAGTAGTTTTCCCCTAGGCCGTTCTAGTTATTCGTTTCGAGCTTCAGAACTGCGAAGATTTGGAGTTTCTCAAGCGTTTCCTACCTCAAAACTGCCATATCTCGCGAACGGATTGACCAATCCGCAAAGTTTCTGTTGCATCTGAAAGTAGAAACTCGCCCCTTTACAACGGTATGAGTAGCTTTCCCCTAGGCCGTTCTAGTTATTCGTTTCGAGCATCAGAACTGCGAAGATTTGGAGTTTCTCAAGCGTTTCTTACCTCAAAACTGCCATATCTCGCGAACGGATTGACCAATCCGCAAAGTTTCTGTCGCATCTGAAAGTAGAAACTCGCCCCTTTACAACGGTATGAGTAGTTTTCCCCTAGGCCGTTCTAGTTATTCGTTTCGAGCATCAGAACTGCGAAAATTTGGAGTTTCTCAAGCGTTTCTTACCTCAAAACTGCCATATCTCGCGAACGGATTGACCAATCCGCAAAATTTCTCTTGCATCTGAAAGTAGAAACTCGCCCCATTACAACGGTATGAGTAGTTTTCCCCTAGGCCGTTCTTGTTATTCGTTTTGAGTATCAGAACTGCGAAAATTTGGAGTTTCTCAAGCGTTTCTTACCTCAAAATTGCCATATCTCGCGAACGGATTGACCAATCCGCAAAATTTCTCTTGCATCTGAAAGTAGAAACTCGCCCCATTACAACGGTATGAGTAGTTTTCCCCTAGGCCGTTCTTGTTATTCGTTTTGAGTATCAGAACTGCGAAAATTTGGAGTTTCTCAAGCGTTTCTTACCTCAAAATTGCCATATCTCGCGAACGGATTGACCAATCCGCAAAGTTTCTGTTGCATCTGAAAGTAGAAACTCGCCCCATTACAACGGTGTGAGTAGTTTTCCCCTAGGCCGTTCTAGTTATTCGTTTCGAGCATCAGAACTGCGAAAATTTTGAGTTTCTCAAGCGTTTCTTACCTCAAAACTGCCATATCTCGCGAACGGATTGACCAATCCGCAAAGTTTCTGTTGCATCTGAAAGTAGAAACTCGCCCCATTACAACGGTGTGAGTAGATTTCCCCTAGGCCGTTCTAGTTATTCGTTTCGAGCATCAGAACTGCGAAAATTTGGAGTTTCTCAAGCGTTTCTTACCTCAAAACTGCCATATCTCGCGAACGGATTGACCAATCCGCAAAGTTTCTGTTGCATCTGAAAGTAGAAACTCGCCCCTTTACAACGGTATGAGTAGTTTTCCCCTAGGCCGTTCTAGTTAGTCGTTTCGAGCATCAGAACTGCGAAGATTTGGAGTTTCTCAAGCGTTTCTTACCTCAAAACTGCCATATCTCGCGAACGGATTGACCAATCCGCAAAGTTTCTGTCGCATCTGAAAGTAGAACCTTGCCCCATTACAACGGTATGAGTAGTTTTCCCCTAGGCCGTTCTAGTTATTCGTTTCGAGCATCAGAACTGCGAAAATTTGGAGTTTCTCAAGCGTTTCTTACCTCAAAACTGCCATATCTCGCGAACGGATTGACCAATCCGCAAAATTTCTCTTGCATCTGAAAGTAGAAACTCGCCCCATTACAACGGTATGAGTAGTTTTCCCCTAGGCCGTTCTTGTTATTCGTTTTGAGTATCAGAACTGCGAAAATTTGGAGTTTCTCAAGCGTTTCTTACCTCAAAACTGCCATATCTCGCGAACGGATTGACCAATCCGCAAAGTTTCTGTGGCATCTGAAAGTAGAATCTCGCCCCAATACAACGGTATGAGTAGTTTTCCCCTAGGCCGTTCTAGTTATTCGTTTCGAGCATCAGAACTGCGAAAATTTTGAGTTTCTCAAGCGTTTCTTACCTCAAAACTGCCATATCTCGCGAACGGATTGACCAATCCGCAAAGTTTCTGTGGCATCTGAAAGTAGAAACTCGCCCCTTTACAACGGTATGAGTAGTTTTCCCCTAGGCCGTTCTAGTTATTCGTTTCGAGCATCAGAACTGCGAAAATTTGGAGTTTCTCAAGCGTTTCTTACATCAAAACTGCCATATCTCGCGAACGGATTGACCAATCCGCAAAGTTTCTGTTGCATCTGAAAGTAGAAACTCGCCCCATTACAACGGTATGAGTAGTTTTCCCCTAGGCCGTTCTATTTATTCGTTTCGAGCATCAGAACTGCGAAGATTTGGAGTTTCTCAAGCGTTTCTTACCTCAAAACTGCCATATCTCGCGAAAGGATTGACCAATCCGCAAAGTTTCTGTTGCATCTGAAAGTAGAAACTCGCCCCATTACAACGGTATGAGTAGTTTTCCCCTAGGCCGTTCTAGTTATTCGTTTCGAGCATCAGAACTGCGAAAATTTTGAGTTTCTCAAGCGTTTCTTACTTCAAAACTGCCATATCTCGCGAACGGATTGACCAATCCGCAAAGTTTCTGTGGCATCTGAAAGTAGAAACTCGCCCCTTCACAACGGTATGAGTAGTTTTCCCCTAGGCCGTTCTAGTTATTCGTTTCGAGCATCAGAACTGCGAAAATTTGGAGTTTCTCAAGCGTTTCTTACCTCAAAACTGCCATATCTCGCGAACGGATTGACCAATCCGCAAAATTTCTCTTGCATCTGAAAGTAGAAACTCGCCCCATTACAACGGTATGAGTAGTTTTCCCTAGGCCGTTCTAGTTATTCGTTTTGAGCATCAGAACTGCGAAAATTTGGAGTTTCTCAAGCGTTTCTTACCTCAAAATTGCCATATCTCGCGAACGGATTGACCAATCCGCAAAGTTTCTGTTGCATCTGAAAGGAGAAACTCGCCCCATTTCAACGGTATGAGTAGTTTTCCCCTAGGCCGTTCTAGTTATTCGTTTCGAGCTTCAGAACTGCGAAGATTTGGAGTTTCTCAAGCGTTTCCTACCTCAAAACTGCCATATCTCGCGAACGGATTGACCAATCCGCAAAGTTTCTGTTGCATCTGAAAGTAGAAACTCGCCCCTTTACAACGGTATGAGTAGTTTTCCCCTAGGCCGTTCTAGTTATTCGTTTCGAGCATCAGAACTGCGAAGATTTGGAGTTTCTCAAGCGTTTCTTACCTCAAAACTGCCATATCTCGCGAACGGATTGACCAATCCGCAAAGTTTCTGTTGCATCTGAAAGTAGAAACTCGCCCCATTACAACGGTATGAGTAGTTTTCCCCTAGGCCGTTCTAGTTATTCGTTTCGAGCATCAGAACTGCGAAAATTTTGAGTTTCTCAAGCGTTTCTTACCTCAAAACTGCCATATCTCGCGAACGGATTGACCAATCCGCAAAGTTTCTGTGGCATCTGAAAGTAGAAACTCGCCCCTTCACAACGGTATGAGTAGTTTTCCCCTAGGCCGTTCTAGTTATTCGTTTCGAGCATCAGAACTGCGAAAATTTGGAGTTTCTCAAGCGTTTCTTACCTCAAAACTGCCATATCTCGCGAACGGATTGACCAATCCGCAAAATTTCTCTTGCATCTGAAAGTAGAAACTCGCCCCATTACAACGGTATGAGTAGTTTTCCCTAGGCCGTTCTAGTTATTCGTTTTGAGCATCAGAACTGCGAAAATTTGGAGTTTCTCAAGCGTTTCTTACCTCAAAATTGCCATATCTCGCGAATGGATTGACCAATCCGCAAAGTTTCTGTTGCATCTGAAAGGAGAAACTCGCCCCATTTCAACGGTATGAGTAGTTTTCCCCTAGGCCGTTCTAGTTATTCGTTTCGAGCTTCAGAACTGCGAAGATTTGGAGTTTCTCAAGCGTTTCCTACCTCAAAACTGCCATATCTCGCGAACGGATTGACCAATCCGCAAAGTTTCTGTTGCATCTGAAAGTAGAAACTCGCCCCTTTACAACGGTATGAGTAGCTTTCCCCTAGGCCGTTCTAGTTATTCGTTTCGAGCATCAGAACTGCGAAGATTTGGAGTTTCTCAAGCGTTTCTTACCTCAAAACTGCCATATCTCGCGAACGGATTGACCAATCCGCAAAGTTTCTGTCGCATCTGAAAGTAGAAACTCGCCCCTTTACAACGGTATGAGTAGTTTTCCCCTAGGCCGTTCTAGTTATTCGTTTCGAGCATCAGAACTGCGAAAATTTGGAGTTTCTCAAGCGTTTCTTACCTCAAAACTGCCATATCTCGCGAACGGATTGACCAATCCGCAAAATTTCTCTTGCATCTGAAAGTAGAAACTCGCCCCATTACAACGGTATGAGTAGTTTTCCCCTAGGCCGTTCTTGTTATTCGTTTTGAGTATCAGAACTGCGAAAATTTGGAGTTTCTCAAGCGTTTCTTACCTCAAAATTGCCATATCTCGCGAACGGATTGACCAATCCGCAAAATTTCTCTTGCATCTGAAAGTAGAAACTCGCCCCATTACAACGGTATGAGTAGTTTTCCCCTAGGCCGTTCTTGTTATTCGTTTTGAGTATCAGAACTGCGAAAATTTGGAGTTTCTCAAGCGTTTCTTACCTCAAAATTGCCATATCTCGCGAACGGATTGACCAATCCGCAAAGTTTCTGTTGCATCTGAAAGTAGAAACTCGCCCCATTACAACGGTGTGAGTAGTTTTCCCCTAGGCCGTTCTAGTTATTCGTTTCGAGCATCAGAACTGCGAAAATTTTGAGTTTCTCAAGCGTTTCTTACCTCAAAACTGCCATATCTCGCGAACGGATTGACCAATCCGCAAAGTTTCTGTTGCATCTGAAAGTAGAAACTCGCCCCATTACAACGGTGTGAGTAGATTTCCCCTAGGCCGTTCTAGTTATTCGTTTCGAGCATCAGAACTGCGAAAATTTTGAGTTTCTCAAGCGTTTCTTACCTCAAAACTGCCATATCTCGCGAACGGATTGACCAATCCGCAAAGTTTCTGTTGCATCTGAAAGTAGAAACTCGCCCCTTTACAACGGTATGAGTAGTTTTCCCCTAGGCCGTTCTAGTTAGTCGTTTCGAGCATCAGAACTGCGAAGATTTGGAGTTTCTCAAGCGTTTCTTACCTCAAAACTGCCATATCTCGCGAACGGATTGACCAATCCGCAAAGTTTCTGTCGCATCTGAAAGTAGAACCTTGCCCCATTACAACGGTATGAGTAGTTTTCCCCTAGGCCGTTCTAGTTATTCGTTTCGAGCATCAGAACTGCGAAAATTTGGAGTTTCTCAAGCGTTTCTTACCTCAAAACTGCCATATCTCGCGAACGGATTGACCAATCCGCAAAATTTCTCTTGCATCTGAAAGTAGAAACTCGCCCCATTACAACGGTATGAGTAGTTTTCCCCTAGGCCGTTCTTGTTATTCGTTTTGAGTATCAGAACTGCGAAAATTTGGAGTTTCTCAAGCGTTTCTTACCTCAAAATTGCCATATCTCGCGAACGGATTGACCAATCCGCAAAGTTTCTGTTGCATCTGAAAGTAGAAACTCGCCCCATTACAACGGTGTGAGTAGTTTTCCCCTAGGCCGTTCTAGTTATTCGTTTCGAGCATCAGAACTGCGAAAATTTTGAGTTTCTCAAGCGTTTCTTACCTCAAAACTGCCATATCTCGCGAACGGATTGACCAATCCGCAAAGTTTCTGTGGCATCTGAAAGTAGAAACTCGCCCCTTTACAACGGTATGAGTAGTTTTCCCCTAGGCCGTTCTTGTTATTCGTTTTGAGTATCAGAACTGCGAAAATTTGGAGTTTCTCAAGCGTTTCTTACCTCAAAATTGCCATATCTCGCGAACGGATTGACCAATCCGCAAAGTTTCTGTTGCATCTGAAAGTAGAAACTCGCCCCATTACAACGGTGTGAGTAGTTTTCCCCTAGGCCGTTCTAGCTATTCGTTTCGAGCATCAGAACCGCGAAAATTTGGAGATTCTCAAGCGTTTCTTACCTCAAAACTGCCATATCTCGCGAACGGATTGACCAATCCGCAAAATTTCTCTTTCATCTGAAAGTAGAAACTCGCCCCATTACAACGGTATGAGTAGTTTTCCCTAGGCCGTTCTAGTTGTTCGTTTTGAGCATCAGAACTGCGAAAATTTGGAGTTTCTCAAGCGTTTCTTACCTCAAAATTTGCATATCTCGCGAACGGATTGACCAATCCGCAAAGTTTCTGTTGCATCTGAAAGGAGAAACTCGCCCCATTACAACGGTATGAGTAGTTTTCCCCTAGGCCGTTCTAGTTATTCGTTTCGAGCATCAGAACTGCGAAAATTTGGAGTTTCTCAAGCGTTTCTTACCTCAAAACTGCCATATCTCGCGAACGGATTGACCAATCCGAAAAGTTTCTGTTGCATCTCAAAGTACAAACTAGCCCCATTACAACGGTATGAGTAGTTTTCCCCTAGACCGTTCTAGTTATTCGTTTTGAGCATCAGAACTGCGAAAATTTGGAGTTTCTCAAGCGTTTCTTACCTCAAAACTGCCATATCTCGCGAACGGATTGACCAATCCGCAAAGTTTCTGTTGCATCTGAAAGTAGAAACTAGCCCCATTACAACGGTATGAGTAGTTTTCCCCTAGACCGTTCTAGTTATTCGTTTCGCGCATCAGAACTGCGAAAATTTGGAGTTTCTCAAGCGTTTCTTACCTCAAAACTGCCATATCTCGCGAACGGATTGACCAATCCGCAAAGTTTCTGTTGCATCTGAAAGTAGAAACTAGCCCCATTACAACGGTATGTGTAGTTTTCCCCTAGACCGTTCTAGTTATTCGTTTTGAGCATCCGAACTGCGAGAATTTGGAGTTTCTCAAGCGTTTCTTACCTCAAAACTGCCATATCTCGCGAACGGATTGACCAATCCGCAAAGTTTCTGTTGCATCTGAAAGTAGAAACTCGCCCCATTACAACGGTATGAGTAGTTTTCCCCTAGACCGTTCTGGTTATTCGTTTTGAGCATCCGAACTGCGAAAATTTGGAGTTTCTCAAGCGTTTCTTACCTCAAAACTGCCATATCTCGCGAAAGGATTGACCAATCCGCAAAGTTTCTGTCGCATCTGAAAGTAGAAACTCGCCCCATTACAACGGTAAGAGTAGTTTTCCCTAGGCCGTTCTAGTTATTCGTTTTGAGCATCAGAACTGCGAAAATTTGGAGTTTCTCAAGCGTTTCTTACCTCAAAATTGCCATATCTCGCGAACGGATTGACCAATCCGCAAAGTTTCTGTTGCATCTGAAAGGAGAAACTCGCCCCATTACAACGGTATGAGTAGTTTTCCCCTAGGCCGTTCTAGTTATTCGTTTCGAGCATCAGAACTGCGAAGATTTGGAGTTTCTCGAGCGTTTCTTACCTCAAAACTGCCATATCTCGCGAACGGATTGACCAATCCGCAAAGTTTCTGTCGCATCTGAAAGTAGAAACTCGCCCCATTACAACGGTATGAGTAGTTTTCCCTAGGCCGTTCTAGTTATTCGTTTTGAGCATCAGAACTGCGAAAATTTGGAGTTTCTCAAGCGTTTCTTACCTCAAAATTGCCATATCTCGCGAACGGATTGACCAATCCGCAAAGTTTCTGTTGCATCTGAAAGGAGAAACTCGCCCCATTACAGCGGTATGAGTAGTTTTCCCCTAGGCCGTTCTAGTTATTCGTTTCGAGCATCAGAACTGCGAAGATTTGGAGTTTCTCGAGCGTTTCTTACCTCAAAACTGCCATATCTCGCGAACGGATTGACCAATCCGCAAAGTTTCTGTCGCATCTGAAAGTAGAAACTCGCCCCATTACAACGGTATGAGTAGTTTTCCCCTAGGCCGTTCTAGTTATTCGTTTCGAGCATCAGAACTGCGAAGATTTGGAGTTTCTCGAGCGTTTCTTACCTCAAAACTGCCATATCTCGCGAACGGATTGACCAATCCGCAAAGTTTCTGTCGCATCTGAAAGTAGAAACTCGCCCCATTACAACGGTATGAGTAGTATTCCCTAGGCCGTTCTAGTTATTCGTTTTGAGCATCAGAACTGCGAAAATTTGGAGTTTCTCAAGCGTTTCTTACCTCAAAATTGCCATATCTCGCGAACGGATTGACCAATCCGCAAAGTTTCTGTTGCATCTGAAAGGAGAAACTCGCCCCATTACAACGGTATGAGTAGTTTTCCCCTAGGCCGTTCTAGTTATTCGTTTTGAGCATCAGAACTGCGAAAATTTGGAGTTTCTCAAGCGTTTCTTACCTCAAAATTGCCATATCTCGCGAACGGATTGACCAATCCGCAAAGTTTCTGTTGCATCTGAAAGGAGAAACTCGCCCCATTACAACGGTATGAGTAGTTTTCCCCTAGGCCGTTCTAGTTATTCGTTTCGAGCATCAGAACTGCGAAGATTTGGAGTTTCTCGAGCGTTTCTTACCTCAAAACTGCCATATCTCGCGAACGGATTGACCAATCCGCAAAGTTTCTGTCGCATCTGAAAGTAGAAACTCGCCCCATTACAACGGTATGAGTAGTTTTCCCCTAGGCCGTTCTAGTTATTCGTTTCGAGCATCAGAACTGCGAAGATTTGGAGTTTCTCAAGCGTTTCTTACCTCAAAACTGCCATATCTCGCGAACGGATTGACCAATCCGCAATGTTTCTGTCGCATCTGAAAGTAGAAACTCGCCCCTTTACAACGGTATGAGTAGTTTTCCCCTAGGCCGTTCTAGCTATTCGTTTCGAGCATCAGAACTGCGAAAATTTGGAGTTTCTCAAGCGTTTCTTACCTCAAAACTGCCATATCTCGCGAACGGATTGACCAATCCGCAAAGTTTCTGTCGCATCTGAAAGTAGAAACTCGCCCCTTTACAACGGTATGAGTAGTTTTCCCCTAGGCCGTTCTAGCTATTCGTTTCGAGCATCAGAACTGCGAAAATTTGGAGTTTCTCAAGCGTTTCTTACCTCAAAACTGCCATATCTCGCGAACGGATTGACCAATCCGCAAAGTTTCTGTCGCATCTGAAAGTAGAAACTCGCCCCTTTACAACGGTATGAGTAGTTTTCCCCTAGGCCGTTCTAGTTATTCGTTTCGAGCATCAGAACTGCGAAAATTTGGAGTTTCTCAAGCGTTTCTTACCTCAAAACTGCCATATCCCGCGAACCGATTGACCAATCCACAAGGTTTCTGTTGCATCTGAAAGTAGAAGCTCGCCCCATTACAACGGTATGAGTAGTTTTCCCCTAGGCCGATCTAGTTATTCGTTTCGAGCATCAGAACTGCGAAGATTTGGAGTTTCTCAAGCGTTTCCTACCTCAAAACTGCCATATCTCGCGAACGGATTGACCAATCCGCAAAGTTTCTGTCGCATCTGAAAGTAGAAACTCGCCCCATTACAACGGTATGAGTATTTTCCCCTAGGCCGTTCTAGTTATTCGTTTCGAGCATCAGAACTGCGTAAATTTGGAGTTTCTCAAGCGTTTCTTACCTCAAAACTGCCATATCTCGCGAACCGATTGACCAATCCGCAAAATTTCTCTTGCATCTGAAAGTAGAAACTCGCCCCATTACAACAGTATGAGTAGTTTTCGCCTAGGCCGTTCTAGTTATTCGTTTCGAGCATCAGAACTGCGAAGATTTGGAGTTTCTCAAGCGTTTCCTACCTCATAACTGCCATATCTCGCGAACGGATTGACCAATCCACAAAGTTTCTGTTGCATCTGAAAGTAGAAACTCGCCCCATTACAACGGTATGAGTAGTTTTCCCCTAGGCCGTTCTAGTTATTCGTTTCGAGCATCAGAACTGCGAAAATTTGGAGTTTCTCAAGCGTTTCTTACCTCAAAATTGCCATATCTCGCGAACGGATTGACCAATCCGCAAAATTTCTCTTGCATCTGAAAGTAGAAGCTCGCCCCATTACAACGGTATGAGTAGTTTTCCCTAGGCCGTTCTAGTTATTCGTTTTGAGCATCAGAACTGCGAAAAATTGGAGTTTCTCAAGCGTTTCTTACCTCAAAATTGCCATATCTCGCGAACGGATTGACCAATCCGCAAAGTTTCTGTTGCATCTGAAAGTAGAAACTCGCCCCATTACAACGGTATGAGTAGTTTTCCCCTAGGCCGTTCTAGTTATTCGTTTCGAGCTTCAGAACTGCGAAGATTTGGAGTTTCTCAAGCGTTTCCTACCTCAAAACTGCCATATCTCGCGAACGGATTGACCAATCCGCAAAGTTTCTGTTGCATCTGAAAGTAGAAACTCGCCCCTTTACAACGGTATGAGTAGTTTTCCCCTAGGCCGTTCTAGTTATTCGTTTCGAGAATCAGAACTGCGAAAATTTGGTGTTTCTCAAGCGTTTCTTACCTCAAAATTGCCATATCTCGCGAACGGATTGACCAATCCCCAAAGTTTCTGTTGCATCTGAAAGGAGAAACTCGCCCGATTACAACGGTATGAGTAGTTTTCCCCTAGGCCGTTCTAGTTATTCGTTTCGAGCATCAGAACTGCGAAGATTTGGAGTTTCTCGAGCGTTTCTTACCTCAAAACTGCCATATCTCGCGAACGGATTGACCAATCCGCAAAGTTTCTGTCGCATCTGAAAGTAGAAACTCGCCCCATTACAACGGTATAAGTAGTTTTCCCCTAGGCCGTTCTAGTTATTCGTTTCGAGCATCAGAACTGCGAAGATTTGGAGTTTCTCAAGCGTTTCTTACCTCAAAACTGCCATATCTCGCGAACGGATTGACCAATCCGCAAAGTTTCTGTCGCATCTGAAAGTAGAAACTCGCCCCTTTACAACGGTATGAGTAGTTTTCCCCTAGGCCGTTCTAGCTATTCGTTTCGAGCATCAGAACTGCGAAAATTTGGAGTTTCTCAAGCGTTTCTTACCTCAAAACTGCCATATCTCGCGAACGGATTGACCAATCCGCAAAGTTTCTGTCGCATCTGAAAGAAGAAACTCGCCCCTTTACAACGGTATGAGTAGTTTTCCCCTAGGCCGTTCTAGTTATTCGTTTCGAGCATCAGAACTGCGAAAACTTGGAGTTTCTCAAGCGTTTCTTACCTCAAAACTGCCATATCTCGCGAACGGATTGACCAATCCGCAAAATTTCTCATGCATCTGAAAGTAGAAACTCGCCCCATTACAACGGTATGAGTAGTTTTCCCCTAGGCCGTTCTAGTTATTCGTTTCGAGCATCAGAACAGCGAAGATTTGGAGTTTCTCAAGCGTTTCTTACTTCAAAACTGCCATATCTCGCGAACGGATTGACCAATCCGCAAAGTTTCTGTTGCATCTGAAAGTAGAAACTAGCCCCATTACAACGGTATGAGTAGTTTTCCCCTAGACCGTTCTAATTATTCGTTTCGAGAATCAGAACTGCGAAAATTTGGTGTTTCTCAAGCGTTTCTTACCTCAAAATTGCCATATCTCGCGAACGGATTGACCAATCCACAAAGTTTCTGTTGCATCTGAAAGGAGAAACTCGCCCGATTACAACGGTATGAGTAGTTTTCCCCTAGGCCGTTCTAGTTATTCGTTTCGAGCATCAGAACTGCGAAGATTTGGAGTTTCTCGAGCGTTTCTTACCTCAAAACTGCCATATCTCGCGAACGGATTGACCAATCCGCAAAGTTTCTGTCGCATCTGAAAGTAGAAACTCGCCCCATTACAACGGTATGAGTAGTTTTCCCCTAGGCCGTTCTAGTTATTCGTTTCGAGCATCAGAACTGCGAAGATTTGGAGTTTCTCAAGCGTTTCTTACCTCAAAACTGCCATATCTCGCGAACGGATTGACCAATCCGCAAAGTTTCTGTCGCATCTGAAAGTAGAAACTCGCCCCTTTACAACGGTATGAGTAGTTTTCCCCTAGGTCGTTCTAGCTATTCGTTTCGAGCATCAGAACTGCGAAAATTTGGAGTTTCTCAAGCGTTTCTTACCTCAAAACTGCCATATCTCGCGAACGGATTGACCAATCCGCAAAGTTTCTGTCGCATCTGAAAGTAGAAACTCGCCCCTTTACAACGGTATGAGTAGTTTTCCCCTAGGCCGTTCTAGTTATTCGTTTCGAGCATCAGAACTGCGAAAATTTGGAGTTTCTCAAGCGTTTCTTACCTCAAAACTGCCATATCTCGCGAACGGATTGACCAATCCGCAAAATTTCTCATGCATCTGAAAGTAGAAACTCGCCCCATTACAACGGTATGAGTAGTTTTCCCCTAGGCCGTTCTAGTTATTCGTTTCGAGCATCAGAACTGCGAAGATTTGGAGTTTCTCAAGCGTTTCTTACCTCAAAACTGCCATATCTCGCGAACGGATTGTCCAATCCGCAAAGTTTCTGTTGCATCTGAAAGTAGAAACTAGCCCCATTACAACGGTATGAGTAGTTTTCCCCTAGACCGTTCTAGTTATTCGTTTCGAGCATCAGAACTGCGAAAATTTGGAGTTTCTCAAGCGTTTCTTACCTCAAAACTGCCATATCTCGCGAACGGATTGACCAATCCGAAAAGTTTCTGTTGCATCTGAAAGTAGAAACTCGCCCCATTACAACGGTATGAGTAGTTTTTCCCTAGGCTGTTCTAGTTATTCGTTTCGAGCATCAGAACTGCGAAAATTTGGAGTTTCTCAAGCGTTTCTTACCTCAAAACTGCCATATCTCGCGAACGGATTGACCAATCCGCAAAGTTTCTGTGGCATCTGAAAGTAGAAACTCGCCCCTTTACAACGGTATGAGTAGTTTTCCCCTAGGCCGTTCTAGTTATTCGTTTCGAGCATCAGAACTGCGAAAATTTTGAGTTTCTCAAGCGTTTCTTACCTCAAAACTGCCATATCTCGCGAAAGGATTGACCAATCCGCAAAGTTTCTGTCGCATCTGAAAGTAGAAACACGCCCCATTACAACGGTATGAGTAGTTTTCCCTAGGCCGTTCTAGTTATTCGTTTTGAGCATCAGAACTGCGAAAATTTGGAGTTTCTCAAGCGTTTCTTACCTCAAAATTGCCATATCTCGCGAACGGATTGACCAATCCGCAAAGTTTCTGTTGCATCTGAAAGGAGAAACTCGCCCCATTACAACGGTATGAGTAGTTTTCCCCTAGGCCGTTCTAGTTATTCGTTTCGAGCATCAGAACTGCGAAGATTTGGAGTTTCTCGAGCGTTTCTTACCTCAAAACTGCCATATCTCGCGAACGGATTGACCAATCCGCAAAGTTTCTGTCGCATCTGAAAGTAGAAACTCGCCCCATTACAACGGTATGAGATGTTTTCCCCTAGGCCGTTCTAGTTATTCGTTTCGAGCATCAGAACTGCGAAGATTTGGAGTTTCTCAAGCGTTTCTTACCTCAAAACTGCCATATCTCGCGAACGGATTGACCAATCCGCAAAGTTTCTGTCGCATCTGAAAGTAGAAACTCGCCCCTTTACAACGGTATGAGTAGTTTTCCCCTAGGCCGTTCTAGCTATTCGTTTCGAGTATCAGAACTGCGAAAATTTGGAGTTTCTCAAGCGTTTCTTACCTCAAAACTGCCATATCTCGCGAACGGATTGACCAATCCGCAAAGTTTCTGTCGCATCTGAAAGTAGAAACTCGCCCCTTTACAACGGTATGAGTAGTTTTCCCCTAGGCCGTTCTAGTTATTCGTTTCGAGCATCAGAACTGCGAAAATTTGGAGTTTCTCAAGCGTTTCTTACCTCAAAACTGCCATATCTCGCGAACGGATTGACCAATCCGCAAAGTTTCTGTCGCATCTGAAAGTAGAAACACGCCCCATTACAACGGTATGAGTAGTTTTCCCTAGGCCGTTCTAGTTATTCGTTTTGAGCATCAGAACTGCGAAAATTTGGAGTTTCTCAAGCGTTTCTTACCTCAAAATTGCCATATCTCGCGAACGGATTGACCAATCCGCAAAGTTTCTGTTGCATCTGAAAGGAGAAACTCGCCCCATTACAACGGTATGAGTAGTTTTCCCCTAGGCCGTTCTAGTTATTCGTTTCGAGCATCAGAACTGCGAAGATTTGGAGTTTCTCGAGCGTTTCTTACCTCAAAACTGCCATATCTCGCGAACGGATTGACCAATCCGCAAAGTTTCTGTCGCATCTGAAAGTAGAAACTCGCCCCATTACAACGGTATGAGTAGTTTTCCCCTAGGCCGTTCTAGTTATTCGTTTCGAGCATCAGAACTGCGAAGATTTGGAGTTTCTCAAGCGTTTCTTACCTCAAAACTGCCATATCTCGCGAACGGATTGACCAATCCGCAAAGTTTCTGTCGCATCTGAAAGTAGAAACTCGCCCCTTTACAACGGTATGAGTAGTTTTCCCCTAGGCCGTTCTAGCTATTCGTTTCGAGCATCAGAACTGCGAAAATTTGGAGTTTCTCAAGCGTTTCTTACCTCAAAACTGCCATATCCCGCGAATCGATTGACCAATCCGCAAGGTTTCTGTTGCATCTGAAAGTAGAAACTCGCCCCATTACAACGGTATGAGTAGTTTTCCCCTAGGCCGTTCTAGTTATTCGTTTCGAGCATCAGAACTGCGAAAATTTGGAGTTTCTCAAGCGTTTCTTACCTCAAAACTGCCATATCTCGCGAACGGATTGACCAATCCGCAAAGTTTCTGTTGCATCTGAAAGTAGAAACTCGCCCCATTACAACGGTATGAGTAGTTTTCCCCTAGGCCGATCTAGTTATTCGTTTCGAGCATCAGAACTGCGAAGATTTGGAGTTTCTCAAGCGTTTCCTACATCAAAACTGCCATATCTCGCGAACGGATTGACCAATCCGCAAAGTTTCTGTCGCATCTGAAAGTAGAAACTCGCCCCATTACAACGGTATGAGTATTTTCCCCTAGGCCGTTCTAGTTATTCGTTTCGAGCTTCAGAACTGCGAAGATTTGGAGTTTCTCAAGCGTTTCCTACCTCAAAACTGCCATATCTCGCGAACGGATTGACCAATCCGCAAAGTTTCTGTTGCATCTGAAAGTAGAAACTCGCCCCTTTACAACGGTATGAGTAGTTTTCCCCTAGGCCGTTCTAGTTATTCGTTTCGAGAATCAGAACTGCGAAAATTTGGTGTTTCTCAAGCGTTTCTTACCTCAAAATTGCCATATCTCGCGAACGGATTGACCAATCCACAAAGTTTCTGTTGCATCTGAAAGTAGAAACTCGCCCCATTACAACGGTATGAGTAGTTTTCCCTAGGCCGTTCTAG
This sequence comes from Ptiloglossa arizonensis, assembly GCF_051014685.1. NCBI lineage: Eukaryota > Metazoa > Arthropoda > Insecta > Hymenoptera > Colletidae > Ptiloglossa > Ptiloglossa arizonensis. The sequence continues at coordinate 104,593 of NW_027479416.1, forward strand.
TTATTCGTTTTGAGCATCAGAACTGCGAAAATTTGGAGTTTCTCAAGCGTTTCTTACCTCAAAATTGCCATATCTCGCGAACGGATTGACCAATCCGCAAAGTTTCTGTCGCATCTGAAAGTAGAAACTCGCCCCTTTACAACGGTATGAGTAGTTTTCCCCTAGGCCGTTCTAGTTATTCGTTTCGAGCATCAGAACTGCGAAAATTTGGAGTTTCTCAAGCGTTTCTTACCTCAAAACTGCCATATCTCGCGAACGGATTGACCAATCCGCAAAATTTCTCATGCATCTGAAAGTAGAAACTCGCCCCATTACAACGGTATGAGTAGTTTTCCCCTAGGCCGTTCTAGTTATTCGTTTCGAGCATCAGAACTGCGAAGATTTGGAGTTTCTCAAGCGTTTCTTACCTCAAAACTGCCATATCTCGCGAACGGATTGTCCAATCCGCAAAGTTTCTGTTGCATCTGAAAGTAGAAACTAGCCCCATTACAACGGTATGAGTAGTTTTCCCCTAGACCGTTCTAGTTATTCGTTTCGAGCATCAGAACTGCGAAAATTTGGAGTTTCTCAAGCGTTTCTTACCTCAAAACTGCCATATCTCGCGAACGGATTGACCAATCCGAAAAGTTTCTGTTGCATCTGAAAGTAGAAACTCGCCCCATTACAACGGTATGAGTAGTTTTTCCCTAGGCTGTTCTAGTTATTCGTTTCGAGCATCAGAACTGCGAAAATTTGGAGTTTCTCAAGCGTTTCTTACCTCAAAACTGCCATATCTCGCGAACGGATTGACCAATCCGCAAAGTTTCTGTGGCATCTGAAAGTAGAAACTCGCCCCTTTACAACGGTATGAGTAGTTTTCCCCTAGGCCGTTCTAGTTATTCGTTTCGAGCATCAGAACTGCGAAAATTTTGAGTTTCTCAAGCGTTTCTTACCTCAAAACTGCCATATCTCGCGAAAGGATTGACCAATCCGCAAAGTTTCTGTCGCATCTGAAAGTAGAAACACGCCCCATTACAACGGTATGAGTAGTTTTCCCTAGGCCGTTCTAGTTATTCGTTTTGAGCATCAGAACTGCGAAAATTTGGAGTTTCTCAAGCGTTTCTTACCTCAAAATTGCCATATCTCGCGAAAGGATTGACCAATCCGCAAAGTTTCTGTCGCATCTGAAAGTAGAAACACGCCCCATTACAACGGTATGAGTAGTTTTCCCTAGGCCGTTCTAGTTATTCGTTTTGAGCATCAGAACTGCGAAAATTTGGAGTTTCTCAAGCGTTTCTTACCTCAAAATTGCCATATCTCGCGAACGGATTGACCAATCCGCAAAGTTTCTGTTGCATCTGAAAGGAGAAACTCGCCCCATTACAACGGTATGAGTAGTTTTCCCCTAGGCCGTTCTAGTTATTCGTTTCGAGCATCAGAACTGCGAAGATTTGGAGTTTCTCGAGCGTTTCTTACCTCAAAACTGCCATATCTCGCGAACGGATTGACCAATCCGCAAAGTTTCTGTCGCATCTGAAAGTAGAAACTCGCCCCATTACAACGGTATGAGTAGTTTTCCCCTAGGCCGTTCTAGTTATTCGTTTCGAGCATCAGAACTGCGAAGATTTGGAGTTTCTCAAGCGTTTCTTACCTCAAAACTGCCATATCTCGCGAACGGATTGACCAATCCGCAAAGTTTCTGTCGCATCTGAAAGTAGAAACTCGCCCCTTTACAACGGTATGAGTAGTTTTCCCCTAGGCCGTTCTAGCTATTCGTTTCGAGTATCAGAACTGCGAAAATTTGGAGTTTCTCAAGCGTTTCTTACCTCAAAACTGCCATATCTCGCGAACGGATTGACCAATCCGCAAAGTTTCTGTCGCATCTGAAAGTAGAAACTCGCCCCTTTACAACGGTATGAGTAGTTTTCCCCTAGGCCGTTCTAGTTATTCGTTTCGAGCATCAGAACTGCGAAAATTTGGAGTTTCTCAAGCGTTTCTTACCTCAAAACTGCCATATCTCGCGAACGGATTGACCAATCCGCAAAATTTCTCATGCATCTGAAAGTAGAAACTCGCCCCATTACAACGGTATGAGTAGTTTTCCCCTAGGCCGTTCTAGTTATTCGTTTCGAGCATCAGAACTGCGAAGATTTGGAGTTTCTCAAGCGTTTCTTACCTCAAAACTGCCATATCTCGCGAACGGATTGTCCAATCCGCAAAGTTTCTGTTGCATCTGAAAGTAGAAACTAGCCCCATTACAACGGTATGAGTAGTTTTCCCCTAGACCGTTCTAGTTATTCGTTTCGAGCATCAGAACTGCGAAAATTTGGAGTTTCTCAAGCGTTTCTTACCTCAAAACTGCCATATCTCGCGAACGGATTGACCAATCCGAAAAGTTTCTGTTGCATCTGAAAGTAGAAACTCGCCCCATTACAACGGTATGAGTAGTTTTTCCCTAGGCTGTTCTAGTTATTCGTTTCGAGCATCAGAACTGCGAAAATTTGGAGTTTCTCAAGCGTTTCTTACCTCAAAACTGCCATATCTCGCGAACGGATTGACCAATCCGCAAAGTTTCTGTGGCATCTGAAAGTAGAAACTCGCCCCTTTACAACGGTATGAGTAGTTTTCCCCTAGGCCGTTCTAGTTATTCGTTTCGAGCATCAGAACTGCGAAAATTTTGAGTTTCTCAAGCGTTTCTTACCTCAAAACTGCCATATCTCGCGAACGGATTGACCAATCCGCAAAGTTTCTGTTGCATCTGAAAGTAGAAACTCGCCCCTTTACAACGGTATGAGTAGTTTTCCCCTAGGCCGTTCTAGTTATTCGTTTCGAGCATCAGAACTGCGAAAATTTGGAGTTTCTCAAGCGTTTCTTACCTCAAAACTGCCATATCTCGCGAAAGGATTGACCAATCCGCAAAGTTTCTGTCGCATCTGAAAGTAGAAACACGCCCCATTACAACGGTATGAGTAGTTTTCCCTAGGCCGTTCTAGTTATTCGTTTTGAGCATCAGAACTGCGAAAATTTGGAGTTTCTCAAGCGTTTCTTACCTCAAAATTGCCATATCTCGCGAACGGATTGACCAATCCGCAAAGTTTCTGTTGCATCTGAAAGGAGAAACTCGCCCCATTACAACGGTATGAGTAGTTTTCCCCTAGGCCGTTCTAGTTATTCGTTTCGAGCATCAGAACTGCGAAGATTTGGAGTTTCTCGAGCGTTTCTTACCTCAAAACTGCCATATCTCGCGAACGGATTGACCAATCCGCAAAGTTTCTGTCGCATCTGAAAGTAGAAACTCGCCCCATTACAACGGTATGAGTAGTTTTCCCCTAGGCCGTTCTAGTTATTCGTTTCGAGCATCAGAACTGCGAAGATTTGGAGTTTCTCAAGCGTTTCTTACCTCAAAACTGCCATATCTCGCGAACGGATTGACCAATCCGCAAAGTTTCTGTCGCATCTGAAAGTAGAAACTCGCCCCTTTACAACGGTATGAGTAGTTTTCCCCTAGGCCGTTCTAGCTATTCGTTTCGAGCATCAGAACTGCGAAAATTTGGAGTTTCTCAAGCGTTTCTTACCTCAAAACTGCCATATCCCGCGAACCGATTGACCAATCCGCAAGGTTTCTGTTGCATCTGAAAGTAGAAACTCGCCCCATTACAACGGTATGAGTAGTTTTCCCCTAGGCCGTTCTAGTTATTCGTTTCGAGCATCAGAACTGCGAAAATTTGGAGTTTCTCAAGCGTTTCTTACCTCAAAACTGCCATATCTCGCGAACGGATTGACCAATCCGCAAAGTTTCTGTTGCATCTGAAAGTAGAAACTCGCCCCATTACAACGGTATGAGTAGTTTTCGCCTAGGCCGATCTAGTTATTCGTTTCGAGCATCAGAACTGCGAAGATTTGGAGTTTCTCAAGCGTTTCCTACATCAAAACTGCCATATCTCGCGAACGGATTGACCAATCCGCAAAGTTTCTGTCGCATCTGAAAGTAGAAACTCGCCCCATTACAACGGTATGAGTATTTTCCCCTAGGCCGTTCTAGTTATTCGTTTCGAGCTTCAGAACTGCGAAGATTTGGAGTTTCTCAAGCGTTTCCTACCTCAAAACTGCCATATCTCGCGAACGGATTGACCAATCCGCAAAGTTTCTGTTGCATCTGAAAGTAGAAACTCGCCCCTTTACAACGGTATGAGTAGTTTTCCCCTAGGCCGTTCTAGTTATTCGTTTCGAGAATCAGAACTGCGAAAATTTGGTGTTTCTCAAGCGTTTCTTACCTCAAAATTGCCATATCTCGCGAACGGATTGACCAATCCACAAAGTTTCTGTTGCATCTGAAAGTAGAAACTCGCCCCATTACAACGGTATGAGTAGTTTTCCCTAGGCCGTTCTAGTTATTCGTTTTGAGCATCAGAACTGCGAAAATTTGGAGTTTCTCAAGCGTTTCTTACCTCAAAATTGCCATATCTCGCGAACGGATTGACCAATCCGCAAAGTTTCTGTTGCATCTGAAAGTAGAAACTCGCCCCATTACAACGGTATGAGTAGTTTTCCCCTAGGCCGTTCTAGTTATTCGTTTCGAGCTTCAGAACTGCGAAGATTTGGAGTTTCTCAAGCGTTTCCTACCTCAAAACTGCCATATCTCGCGAACGGATTGACCAATCCGAAAAGTTTCTGTTGCATCTGAAAGTAGAAACTCGCCCCATTACAACGGTATGAGTAGTTTTCCCCTAGGCCGTTCTAGTTATTCGTTTCGAGCATCAGAACTGCGAAAATTTGGAGTTTCTCAAGCGTTTCTTACATCAAAACTGCCATATCTCGCGAACGGATTGACCAATCCGAAAAGTTTCTGTTGCATCTCAAAGTACAAACTAGCCCCATTATAACGGTATGAGTAGTTTTCCCCTAGACCGTTCTAGTTATTCGTTTTGAGCATCAGAACTGCGAAAATTTGGTGTTTCTCAAGCGTTTCCTACCTCAAAACTGCCATATCTCGCGAACGGATTGACCAATCCGCAAAGTTTCTGTTGCATCTGAAAGTAGAAACTCGCCCCTTTACAACGGTATGAGTAGTTTTCCCCTAGGCCGTTCTAGTTATTCGTTTCGAGCATCAGAACTGCGAAGATTTGGAGTTTCTCAAGCGTTTCTTACCTCAAAACTGCCATATCTCGCGAACGGATTGTCCAATCCGCAAAGTTTCTGTTGCATCTGAAAGTAGAAACTAGCCCCATTACAACGGTATGAGTAGTTTTCCCCTAGACCGTTCTAGTTATTCGTTTCGAGCATCAGAACTGCGAAAATTTGGAGTTTCTCAAGCGTTTCTTACCTCAAAACTGCCATATCTCGCGAACGGATTGACCAATCCGAAAAGTTTCTGTTGCATCTGAAAGTAGAAACTCGCCCCATTACAACGGTATGAGTAGTTTTTCCCTAGGCTGTTCTAGTTATTCGTTTCGAGCATCAGAACTGCGAAAATTTGGAGTTTCTCAAGCGTTTCTTACCTCAAAACTGCCATATCTCGCGAACGGATTGACCAATCCGCAAAGTTTCTGTGGCATCTGAAAGTAGAAACTCGCCCCTTTACAACGGTATGAGTAGTTTTCCCCTAGGCCGTTCTAGTTATTCGTTTCGAGCATCAGAACTGCGAAAATTTTGAGTTTCTCAAGCGTTTCTTACCTCAAAACTGCCATATCTCGCGAACGGATTGACCAATCCGCAAAGTTTCTGTTGCATCTGAAAGTAGAAACTCGCCCCTTTACAACGGTATGAGTAGTTTTCCCCTAGGCCGTTCTAGTTATTCGTTTCGAGCATCAGAACTGCGAAAATTTGGAGTTTCTCAAGCGTTTCTTACCTCAAAACTGCCATATCTCGCGAAAGGATTGACCAATCCGCAAAGTTTCTGTCGCATCTGAAAGTAGAAACACGCCCCATTACAACGGTATGAGTAGTTTTCCCTAGGCCGTTCTAGTTATTCGTTTCGAGCATCAGAGCTGCGAAGATTTGGAGTTTCTCAAGCGTTTCTTACCTCAAAACTGCCATATCTCGCGAACGGATTGACCAATCCGCAAAGTTTCTGTCGCATCTGAAAGTAGAAACTCGCCCCTTTACAACGGTATGAGTAGTTTTCCCCTAGGCCGTTCTAGCTATTCGTTTCGAGCATCAGAACTGCGAAAATTTGGAGTTTCTCAAGCGTTTCTTACCTCAAAACTGCCATATCCCGCGAACCGATTGACCAATCCGCAAGGTTTCTGTTGCATCTGAAAGTAGAAACTCGCCCCATTACAACGGTATGAGTAGTTTTCCCCTAGGCCGTTCTAGTTATTCGTTTCGAGCATCAGAACTGCGAAAATTTGGAGTTTCTCAAGCGTTTCTTACCTCAAAACTGCCATATCTCGCGAACGGATTGACCAATCCGCAAAGTTTCTGTTGCATCTGAAAGTAGAAACTCGCCCCTTTACAACGGTATGAGTAGTTTTCCCCTAGGCCGTTCTAGCTATTCGTTTCGAGCATCAGAACTGCGAAAATTTTGAGTTTCTCAAGCGTTTCTTACCTCAAAACTGCCATATCTCGCGAACGGATTGACCAATCCGCAAAGTTTCTGTTGCATCTGAAAGTAGAAACTCGCCCCTTTACAACGGTATGAGTAGTTTTCCCCTAGGCCGTTCTAGTTATTCGTTTCGAGCATCAGAACTGCGAAAATTTGGAGTTTCTCAAGCGTTTCTTACCTCAAAACTGCCATATCTCGCGAAAGGATTGACCAATCCGCAAAGTTTCTGTCGCATCTGAAAGTAGAAACACGCCCCATTACAACGGTATGAGTAGTTTTCCCTAGGCCGTTCTAGTTATTCGTTTCGAGCATCAGAGCTGCGAAGATTTGGAGTTTCTCAAGCGTTTCTTACCTCAAAACTGCCATATCTCGCGAACGGATTGACCAATCCGCAAAGTTTCTGTCGCATCTGAAAGTAGAAACTCGCCCCTTTACAACGGTATGAGTAGTTTTCCCCTAGGCCGTTCTAGCTATTCGTTTCGAGCATCAGAACTGCGAAAATTTGGAGTTTCTCAAGCGTTTCTTACCTCAAAACTGCCATATCCCGCGAACCGATTGACCAATCCGCAAGGTTTCTGTTGCATCTGAAAGTAGAAACTCGCCCCATTACAACGGTATGAGTAGTTTTCCCCTAGGCCGTTCTAGTTATTCGTTTCGAGCATCAGAACTGCGAAAATTTGGAGTTTCTCAAGCGTTTCTTACCTCAAAACTGCCATATCTCGCGAACGGATTGACCAATCCGCAAAGTTTCTGTTGCATCTGAAAGTAGAAACTCGCCCCATTACAACGGTATGAGTAGTTTTCCCCTAGGCCGTTCTAGTTATTCGTTTCGAGCATCAGAACTGCGAAGATTTGGAGTTTCTCAAGCGTTTCTTACCTCAAAACTGCCATATCTCGCGAACGGATTGACCAATCCGCAAAGTTTCTGTCGCATCTGAAAGTAGAAACTCGCCCCTTTACAACGGTATGAGTAGTTTTCCCCTAGGCCGTTCTAGCTATTCGTTTCGAGCATCAGAACTGCGAAAATTTGGAGTTTCTCAAGCGTTTCTTACCTCAAAACTGCCATATCTCGCGAACGGATTGACCAATCCGCAAAGTTTCTGTCGCATCTGAAAGTAGAAACTCGCCCCTTTACAACGGTATGAGTAGTTTTCCCCTAGGCCGTTCTAGTTATTCGTTTCGAGCATCAGAACTGCGAAAATTTGGAGTTTCTCAAGCGTTTCTTACCTCAAAACTGCCATATCCCGCGAACCGATTGACCAATCCGCAAGGTTTCTGTTGCATCTGAAAGTAGAAACTCGCCCCATTACAACGGTATGAGTAGTTTTCCCCTAGGCCGTTCTAGTTATTCGTTTCGAGCATCAGAACTGCGAAAATTTGGAGTTTCTCAAGCGTTTCTTACCTCAAAACTGCCATATCTCGCGAACGGATTGACCAATCCGCAAAGTTTCTGTTGCATCTGAAAGTAGAAACTCGCCCCATTACAACGGTATGAGTAGTTTTCCCCTAGGCCGATCTAGTTATTCGTTTCGAGCATCAGAACTGCGAAGATTTGGAGTTTCTCAAGCGTTTCCTACATCAAAACTGCCATATCTCGCGAACGGATTGACCAATCCGCAAAGTTTCTGTCGCATCTGAAAGTAGAAACTCGCCCCATTACAACGGTATGAGTATTTTCCCCTAGGCCGTTCTAGTTATTCGTTTCGAGCTTCAGAACTGCGAAGATTTGGAGTTTCTCAAGCGTTTCTTACCTCAAAACTGCCATATCTCGCGAAAGGATTGACCAATCCGCAAAGTTTCTGTCGCATCTGAAAGTAGAAACACGCCCCATTACAACGGTATGAGTAGTTTTCCCTAGGCCGTTCTAGTTATTCGTTTTGAGCATCAGAACTGCGAAAATTTGGAGTTTCTCAAGCGTTTCTTACCTCAAAATTGCCATATCTCGCGAACGGATTGATCAATCCGCAAAGTTTCTGTTGCATCTGAAAGGAGAAACTCGCCCCATTACAACGGTATGAGTAGTTTTCCCCTAGGCCGTTCTAGTTATTCGTTTCGAGCATCAGAACTGCGAAGATTTGGAGTTTCTCGAGCGTTTCTTACCTCAAAACTGCCATATCTCGCGAACGGATTGACCAATCCGCAAAGTTTCTGTCGCATCTGAAAGTAGAAACTCGCCCCATTACAACGGTATGAGTATTTTCCCCTAGGCCGTTCTAGTTATTCGTTTCGAGCATCAGAACTGCGAAGATTTGGAGTTTCTCAAGCGTTTCCTACCTCAAAACTGCCATATCTCGCGAACGGATTGACCAATCCGCAAAGTTTCTGTTGCATCTGAAAGTAGAAACTCGCCCCTTTACAACGGTATGAGTAGTTTTCCCCTAGGCCGTGCTAGTTATTCGTTTCGAGAATCAGAACTGCGAAAATTTGGTGTTTCTCAAGCGTTTCTTACCTCAAAATTGCCATATCTCGCGAACGGATTGACCAATCCACAAAGTTTCTGTTGCATCTGAAAGTAGAAACTCGCCCCATTACAACGGTATGAGTAGTTTTCCCTAGGCCGTTCTAGTTATTCGTTTTGAGCATCAGAACTGCGAAAATTTGGAGTTTCTCAAGCGTTTCTTACCTCAAAATTGCCATATCTCGCGAACGGATTGACCAATCCGCAAAGTTTCTGTTGCATCTGAAAGTAGAAACTCGCCCCATTACAACGGTATGAGTAGTTTTCCCCTAGGCCGTTCTAGTTATTCGTTTCGAGCTTCAGAACTGCGAAGATTTGGAGTTTCTCAAGCGTTTCCTACCTCAAAACTGCCATATCTCGCGAACGGATTGACCAATCCGAAAAGTTTCTGTTGCATCTGAAAGTAGAAACTCGCCCCATTACAACGGTATGAGTAGTTTTCCCCTAGGCCGTTCTAGTTATTCGTTTCGAGCATCAGAACTGCGAAAATTTGGAGTTTCTCAAGCGTTTCTTACATCAAAACTGCCATATCTCGCGAACGGATTGACCAATCCGAAAAGTTTCTGTTGCATCTCAAAGTACAAACTAGCCCCATTATAACGGTATGAGTAGTTTTCCCCTAGACCGTTCTAGTTATTCGTTTTGAGCATCAGAACTGCGAAAATTTGGAGTTTCTCAAGCGTTTCTTACCTCAAAACTGCCATATCTCGCGAACGGATTGACCAATCCGCAAAGTTTCTGTTGCATCTGAAAGTAGAAACTCGCCCCATTACAACGGTATGAGTAGTTTCCCCTAGGCCGTTCTAGTTATTCGTTTCGAGAATCAGAACTGCGAAAATTTGGTGTTTCTCAAGCGTTTCTTACCTCAAAATTGCCATATCTCGCGAACGGATTGACCAATCCACAAAGTTTCTGTTGCATCTGAAAGGAGAAACTCGCCCGATTACAACGGTATGAGTAGTTTTCCCCTAGGCCGTTCTAGTTATTCGTTTCGAGCATCAGAACTGCGAAGATTTGGAGTTTCTCGAGCGTTTCTTACCTCAAAACTGCCATATCTCGCGAACGGATTGACCAATCCGCAAAGTTTCTGTCGCATCTGAAAGTAGAAACTCGCCCCATTACAACGGTATGAGTAGTTTTCCCCTAGGCCGTTCTAGTTATTCGTTTCGAGCATCAGAACTGCGAAGATTTGGAGTTTCTCAAGCGTTTCTTACCTCAAAACTGCCATATCTCGCGAACGGATTGACCAATCCGCAAAGTTTCTGTCGCATCTGAAAGTAGAAACTCGCCCCTTTACAACGGTATGAGTAGTTTTCCCCTAGGCCGTTCTAGCTATTCGTTTCGAGCATCAGAACTGCGAAAATTTGGAGTTTCTCAAGCGTTTCTTACCTCAAAATTGCCATATCTCGCGAACGGATTGACCAATCCGCAAAGTTTCTGTTGCATCTGAAAGGAGAAACTCGCCCCATTACAACGGTATGAGTAGTTTTCCCCTAGGCCGTTCTAGTTATTCGTTTCGAGCATCAGAACTGCGAAGATTTGGAGTTTCTCGAGCGTTTCTTACCTCAAAACTGCCATATCTCGCGAACGGATTGACCAATCCGCAAAGTTTCTGTCGCATCTGAAAGTAGAAACTCGCCCCATTACAACGGTATGAGTAGTTTTCCCCTAGGCCGTTCTAGTTATTCGTTTCGAGCATCAGAACTGCGAAGATTTGGAGTTTCTCAAGCGTTTCTTACCTCAAAACTGCCATATCTCGCGAACGGATTGACCAATCCGCAAAGTTTCTGTCGCATCTGAAAGTAGAAACTCGCCCCTTTACAACGGTATGAGTAGTTTTCCCCTAGGCCGTTCTAGCTATTCGTTTCGAGCATCAGAACTGCGAAAATTTGGAGTTTCTCAAGCGTTTCTTACCTCAAAACTGCCATATCTCGCGAACGGATTGACCAATCCGCAAAGTTTCTGTCGCATCTGAAAGTAGAAACTCGCCTCTTTACAACGGTATGAGTAGTTTTCCCCTAGGCCGTTCTAGTTATTCGTTTCGAGCATCAGAACTGCGAAAATTTGGAGTTTCTCAAGCGTTTCTTACCTCAAAACTGCCATATCCCGCGAACCGATTGACCAATCCGCAAGGTTTCTGTTGCATCTGAAAGTAGAAACTCGCCCCATTACAACGGTATGAGTAGTTTTCCCCTAGGCCGTTCTAGTTATTCGTTTCGAGCATCAGAACTGCGAAAATTTGGAGTTTCTCAAGCGTTTCTTACCTCAAAACTGCCATATCTCGCGAACGGATTGACCAATCCGCAAAGTTTCTGTTGCATCTGAAAGTAGAAACTCGCCCCATTACAACGGTATGAGTAGTTTTCCCCTAGGCCGATCTAGTTATTCGTTTCGAGCATCAGAACTGCGAAGATTTGGAGTTTCTCAAGCGTTTCCTACATCAAAACTGCCATATCTCGCGAACGGATTGACCAATCCGCAAAGTTTCTGTCGCATCTGAAAGTAGAAACTCGCCCCATTACAACGGTATGAGTATTTTCCCCTAGGCCGTTCTAGTTATTCGTTTCGAGCTTCAGAACTGCGAAGATTTGGAGTTTCTCAAGCGTTTCCTACCTCAAAACTGCCATATCTCGCGAACGGATTGACCAATCCGCAAAGTTTCTGTTGCATCTGAAAGTAGAAACTCGCCCCTTTACAACGGTATGAGTAGTTTTCCCCTAGGCCGTTCTAGTTATTCGTTTCGAGAATCAGAACTGCGAAAATTTGGTGTTTCTCAAGCGTTTCTTACCTCAAAATTGCCATATCTCGCGAACGGATTGACCAATCCACAAAGTTTCTGTTGCATCTGAAAGTAGAAACTCGCCCCATTACAACGGTATGAGTAGTTTTCCCTAGGCCGTTCTAGTTATTCGTTTTGAGCATCAGAACTGCGAAAATTTGGAGTTTCTCAAGCGTTTCTTACCTCAAAATTGCCATATCTCGCGAACGGATTGACCAATCCGCAAAGTTTCTGTTGCATCTGAAAGTAGAAACTCGCCCCATTACAACGATATGAGTAGTTTTCCCCTAGGCCGTTCTAGTTATTCGTTTCGAGCTTCAGAACTGCGAAGATTTGGAGTTTCTCAAGCGTTTCCTACCTCAAAACTGCCATATCTCGCGAACGGATTGACCAATCCGAAAAGTTTCTGTTGCATCTGAAAGTAGAAACTCGCCCCATTACAACGGTATGAGTAGTTTTCCCCTAGGCCGTTCTAGTTATTCGTTTCGAGCATCAGAACTGCGAAAATTTGGAGTTTCTCAAGCGTTTCTTACATCAAAACTGCCATATCTCGCGAACGGTTTGACCAATCCGAAAAGTTTCTGTTGCATCTCAAAGTACAAACTAGCCCCATTATAACGGTATGAGTAGTTTTCCCCTAGACCGTTCTAGTTATTCGTTTTGAGCATCAGAACTGCGAAAATTTGGAGTTTCTCAAGCGTTTCTTACCTCAAAACTGCCATATCTCGCGAACGGATTGACCAATCCGCAAAGTTTCTGTTGCATCTGAAAGTAGAAACTCGCCCCATTACAACGGTATGAGTAGTTTCCCCTAGGCCGTTCTAGTTATTCGTTTCGAGAATCAGATCTGCGAAAATTTGGTGTTTCTCAAGCGTTTCTTACCTCAAAATTGCCATATCTCGCGAACGGATTGACCAATCCACAAAGTTTCTGTTGCATCTGAAAGGAGAAACTCGCCCGATTACAACGGTATGAGTAGTTTTCCCCTAGGCCGTTCTAGTTATTCGTTTCGAGCATCAGAACTGCGAAGATTTGGAGTTTCTCGAGCGTTTCTTACCTCAAAACTGCCATATCTCGCGAACGGATTGACCAATCCGCAAAGTTTCTGTCGCATCTGAAAGTAGAAACTCGCCCCATTACAACGGTATGAGTAGTTTTCCCCTAGGCCGTTCTAGTTATTCGTTTCGAGCATCAGAACTGCGAAGATTTGGAGTTTCTCAAGCGTTTCTTACCTCAAAACTGCCATATCTCGCGAACGGATTGACCAATCCGCAAAATTTCTCTTGCATCTGAAAGTAGAAACTCGCCCCATTACAACGGTATGAGTAGTTTCCCCTAGGCCGTTCTAGTTATTCGTTTCGAGCTTCAGAACTGCGAAGATTTGGAGTTTCTCAAGCGTTTCCTACCTCAAAACTGCCATATCTCGCGAACGGATTGACCAATCCGCAAAGTTTCTGTTGCATCTGAAAGTAGAAACTCGCCCCTTTACAACGGTATGAGTAGTTTTCCCCTAGGCCGTTCTAGTTATTCGTTTCGAGAATCAGAACTGCGAAAATTTGGAGTTTCTCAAGCGTTTCTTACCTCAAAACTGCCATATCTCGCGAACGGATTAACCAATCCGCAAAGTTTCTGTTGCATCTGAAAGGAGAAACTCGCCCCATTACAACGGTATGAGTAGTTTTCCCCTAGGCCGTTCTAGTTATTCGTTTCGAGCATCAAAACTGCGAAAATTTGGAGTTTCTCAAGCGTTTCTTACCTCAAAACTGCCATATCTCGCGAACGGATTGACCAATCCGCAAAGTTTCTGTCGCATCTGAAAGTAGAAACTCGCCCCTTTACAACGGTATGAGTAGTTTTCCCCTAGGCCGTTCTAGTTATTCGTTTCGAGCATCAGAACTGCGAAAATTTGGAGTTTCTCAAGCGTTTCTTACCTCAAAGCTGCCATATCTCGCGAACGGATTGACCAATCCGCAAAGTTTCTGTTGCATCTGAAAGTAGAAAGTCGCCCCATTACAACGGTATGAGTAGTTTTCCCCTAGGCCGTTCTAGTTATTCGTTTCGAGCATCAGAACTGCGAAAATTTTGAGTTTCTCAAGCGTTTCTTACCTCAAAACTGCCATATCTCGCGAACTGATTGACCAATCCGCAAAGTTTCTGTTGCATCTGAAAGTAGAAACTCGCCCCTTTACAACGATATGAGTAGTTTTCCCCTAGGCCGTTCTAGTTATTCGTTTCGAGCATCAGAACTGCGAAAATTTGGAGTTTCTCAAGCGTTTCTTACCTCAAAACTGCCATATCTCGCGAACGGATTGACCAATCCGCAAAGTTTCTGTTGCATCTGAAAGGAGAAACTCGCCCCATTACAACGGTATGAGTAGTTTTCCCCTAGGCCGTTCTAGTTATTCGTTTCGAGCATCAGAACTGCGAAAATTTTGAGTTTCTCAAGCGTTTCTTACCTCAAAACTGCCATATCTCGCGAACTGATTGACCAATCCGCAAAGTTTCTGTTGCATCTGAAAGTAGAAACTCGCCCCTTTACAACGATATGAGTAGTTTTCCCCTAGGCCGTTCTAGTTATTCGTTTCGAGCATCAGAACTGCGAAAATTTGGAGTTTCTCAAGCGTTTCTTACCTCAAAACTGCCATATCTCGCGAACGGATTGACCAATCCGAAAAGTTTCTGTTGCATCTGAAAGTAGAAACTCGCCCCATTACAACGGTATGAGTAGTTTTCCCCTAGGCCGTTCTAGTTATTCGTTTCGAGCATCAGAACTGCGAAAATTTGGAGTTTCTCAAGCGTTTCTTACATCAAAACTGCCATATCTCGCGAACGGATTGACCAATCCGCAAAGTTTCTGTTGCATCTGAAAGTAGAAACTCGCCCCATTACAACGGTATGAGTAGTTTTCCCTTAGGCCGATCTAGTTATTCGTTTCGAGCATCAGAACTGAGAAGATTTGGAGTTTCTCAAGCGTTTCCTACCTCAAAACTGCCATATCTCGCGAACGGATTGACCAATCCGCAAAGTTTCAGTCGCATCTGAAAGTAGAAACTCGCCCCATTACAACGGTATGAGTAGTTTTCCCCTAGGCCGTTCTAGTTATTCGTTTCGAGCATCAGAACTGCGAAAATTTGGAGTTTCTCAAGCGTTTCTTACCTCAAAACTGCCATATCTCGCGGACGGATTGACCAATCCGCAAAATTTCTGTTGCATCTGAAAGTAGACACTCGCCCCATTACAACGGTATGAGTAGTTTTCGCCTAGGCCGTTCTAGTTATTCGTTTCGAGCATCAGAACTGCGAAGATTTGGAGTTTCTCAAGCGTTTCTTACCTCAAAACTGCCATATCTCGCGAACGGATTGACCAATCCGCAAAGTTTCTGTTGCATCTGAAAGGAGAAACTCGCCCCATTACAACGATATGAGTAGTTTTCCCCTAGGCCGTTCTAGTTATTCGTTTCGAGCTTCAGAACTGCGAAAATTTGGAGTTTCTCAAGCGTTTCTTACCTCAAAACTGCCATATCTCGCGAACGGATTAACCAATCCGCAAAGTTTCTGTTGCATCTGAAAGGAGAAACTCGCCCCATTACAACGGTATGAGTAGTTTTCCCCTAGGCCGTTCTAGTTATTCGTTTCGAGCATCAAAACTGCGAAAATTTGGAGTTTCTCAAGCGTTTCTTACCTCAAAACTGCCATATCTCGCGAACGGATTGACCAATCCGCAAAGTTTCTGTCGCATCTGAAAGTAGAAACTCGCCCCTTTACAACGGTATGAGTAGTTTTCCCCTAGGCCGTTCTAGTTATTCGTTTCGAGCATCAGAACTGCGAAAATTTGGAGTTTCTCAAGCGTTTCTTACCTCAAAGCTGCCATATCTCGCGAACGGATTGACCAATCCGCAAAGTTTCTGTTGCATCTGAAAGTAGAAACTCGCCCCATTACAACGGTATGAGTAGTTTTCCCCTAGGCCGTTCTAGTTATTCGTTTCGAGCATCAGAACTGCGAAAATTTTGAGTTTCTCAAGCGTTTCTTACCTCAAAACTGCCATATCTCGCGAACGGATTGACCAATCCGCAAAGTTTCTGTTGCATCTGAAAGTAGAAACTCGCCCCATTACAACGGTATGAGTAGTTTTCCCCTAGGCCGTTCTAGTTATTCGTTTCGAGCATCAGAACTGCGAAAATTTTGAGTTTCTCAAGCGTTTCTTACCTCAAAACTGCCATATCTCGCGAACGGATTGACCAATCCGCAAAGTTTCTGTCGCATCTGAAAGTAGAAACTCGCCCCTTTACAACGGTATGAGTAGCTTTCCCCTAGGCCGTTCTAGTTATTCGTTTCGAGCATCAGAACTGCGAAAATTTTGAGTTTCTCAAGCGTTTCTTACCTCAAAACTGCCATATCTCGCGAACGGATTGACCAATCCGCAAAGTTTCTGTTGCATCTGAAAGTAGAAACTCGCCCCTTTACAACGGTATGAGTAGTTTTCCCCTAGGCCGTTCTAGTTATTCGTTTCGAGCATCAGAACTGCGAAAATTTGGAGTTTCTCAAGCGTTTCTTACCTCAAAACTGCCATATCTCGCGAACGGATTGACCAATCCGCAAAGTTTCTGCTGCATCTGAAAGTAGAAACTCGCCCCATTACAACGGTATGAGTAGTTTTCCCCTAGGCCGTTCTAGTTATTCGTTTCGAGCATCAGAACTGCGAAAATTTGGAGTTTCTCAAGCGTTTCTTACCTCAAAACTGCCATATCTCGCGAACGGATTGACCAATCCGCAAAGTTTCTGTTGCATCTGAAAGTAGAAACTCGCCCCTTTACAACGGTATGAGTAGTTTTCCCCTAGGCCGTTCTAGTTATTCGTTTCGAGCATCAGAACTGCGAAAATTTGGAGTTTCTCAAGCGTTTCTTACCTCAAAACTGCCATATCTCGCGAACGGATTGACCAATCCGCAAAGTTTCTGTTGCATCTGAAAGTAGAAACTCGCCCCATTACAACGGTATGAGTAGTTTTCCCCTAGGCCGTTCTAGTTATTCGTTTCGAGCATCAGAACTGCGAAGATTTGGAGTTTCTCAAGCGTTTCCTACATCAAAACTGCCATATCTCGCGAACGGATTGACCAATCCGCAAAGTTTCTGTCGCATCTGAAAGTAGAAACTCGTCCCATTACAACGGTATGAGTAGTTTTCCCCTAGGCCGTTCTAGTTATTCGTTTCGAGCATCAGAACTGCGAAAATTTGGAGTTTCTCAAGCGTTTCTTACCTCAAAACTGCCATATCTCGCGAACGGATTGACCAATCCGCAAAGTTTCTTTCGCATCTGAAAGTAGAAACTCGCCCCATTACAACGGTATGAGTAGTTCTCCCCTAGGCCGTTCTAGTTATTCGTTTCGAGCATCAGAACTGCGAAAATTTGGAGTTTCTCAAGCGTTTCTTACCTCAAAACTGCCATATCTCGCGAACGGATTGACCAATCCGCAAAGTTTCTGTTGCATCTGAAAGTAGAAACTCGCCCCATTACAACGGTATGAGTAGTTTTCCCCTAGGCCGTTCTAGTTATTCGTTTCGAGCATCAGAACTGCGAAAATTTGGAGTTTCTCAAGCGTTTCTTACCTCAAAACTGCCATATCTCGCGAACGGATTGACCAATCCGCAAAGTTTCTGTCGCATCTGAAAGTAGAAACTCGCCCCTTTACAACGGTATGAGTAGCTTTCCCCTAGGCCGTTCTAGTTATTCGTTTCGAGCATCAGAACTGCGAAAATTTTGAGTTTCTCAAGCGTTTCTTACCTCAAAACTGCCATATCTCGCGAACGGATTGACCAATCCGCAAAGTTTCTGTTGCATCTGAAAGTAGAAACTCGCCCCTTTACAACGGTATGAGTAGTTTTCCCCTAGGCCGTTCTAGTTATTCGTTTCGAGCATCAGAACTGCGAAAATTTGGAGTTTCTCAAGCGTTTCTTACCTCAAAACTGCCATATCTCGCGAACGGATTGACTAATCCGCAAAGTTTCCGCTGCATCTGAAAGTAGAAACTCGCCCCATTACAACGGTATGAGTAGTTTTCCCCTAGGCCGTTCTAGTTACTCGTTTCGAGCATCAGAACTGCGAAAATTTGGAGTTTCTCAAGCGTTTCTTACCTCAAAACTGCCATATCTCGCGAACGGATTGACCAATCCGCAAAGTTTCTGTTGCATCTGAAAGTAGAAACTCGCCCCTTTACAACGGTATGAGTAGTTTTCCCCTAGGCCGTTCTAGTTATTCGTTTCGAGCATCAGAACTGCGAAAATTTGGAGTTTCTCAAGCGTTTCTTACCTCAAAACTGCCATATCTCGCGAACGGATTGACCAATCCGCAAAGTTTCTGTTGCATCTGAAAGTAGAAACTCGCCCCATTACAACGGTATGAGTAGTTTTCCCCTAGGCCGTTCTAGTTATTCGTTTCGAGCATCAGAACTGCGAAGATTTGGAGTTTCTCAAGCGTTTCCTACATCAAAACTGCCATATCTCGCGAACGGATTGACCAATCCGCAAAGTTTCTGTCGCATCTGAAAGTAGAAACTCGTCCCATTACAACGCTATGAGTAGTTTTCCCCTAGGCCGTTCTAGTTATTCGTTTCGAGCATCAGAACTGCGAAAATTTGGAGTTTCTCAAGCGTTTCTTACCTCAAAACTGCCATATCTCGCGAACGGATTGACCAATCCGCAAAGTTTCTTTCGCATCTGAAAGTAGAAACTCGCCCCATTACAACGGTATGAGTAGTTCTCCCCTAGGCCGTTCTAGTTATTCGTTTCGAGCATCAGAACTGCGAAAATTTGGAGTTTCTCAAGCGTTTCTTACCTCAAAACTGCCATATCTCGCGAACGGATTGACCAATCCGCAAAGTTTCTGTTGCATCTGAAAGTAGAAACTCGCCCCATTACAACGGTATGAGTAGTTTTCCCCTAGGCCGTTCTAGTTATTCGTTTCGAGCATCAGAACTGCGAAAATTTGGAGTTTCTCAAGCGTTTCTTACCTCAAAACTGCCATATCTCGCGAACGGATTGACCAATCCGCAAAGTTTCTGTTGCATCTGAAAGTAGAAACTCGCCCCTTTACAACGGTATGAGTTGTTTTCCCCTAGGCCGTTCTAGTTATTCGTTTCGAGCATCAGAACTGCGAAAATTTGGAGTTTCTCAAGCGTTTCTTACCTCAAAACTGCCATATCTCGCGAACGGATTGACCAATCCGCAAAATTTCTCTTGCATCTGAAAGTAGAAACTCGCCCCATTACAACGGTATGAGTAGTTTTCCCCTAGGCCGTTCTTGTTATTCGTTTCGAGCATCAGAACTGCGAAAATTTGGAGTTTCTCAAGGGTTTCTTACCTCAAAACTGCCATATCTCGCGAACGGATTGACCAATCCGCAAAATTTCTCTTGCATCTGAAAGTAGAAACTCGCCCCATTACAACGGTATGAGTAGTTTTCCCCTAGGCCGTTCTAGTTATTCGTTTCGAGCATCAGAACTGCGAAAATTTGGAGTTTCTCAAGCGTTTCTTACCTCAAAACTGCCATATCTCGCGAACGGATTGACCAATCCGCAAAGTTTCTTTCGCATCTGAAAGTAGAAACTCGCCCCATTACAACGGTATGAGTAGTTCTCCCCTAGGCCGTTCTAGTTATTCGTTTCGAGCATCAGAACTGCGAAAATTTGGAGTTTCTCAAGCGTTTCTTACATCAAAACTGCCATATCTCGCGAACGGATTGACCAATCCGCAAAATTTCTCTTGCATCTGAAAGTAGAAACTCGCCCCATTACAACGGTATGAGTAGTTTTCCCCTAGGCCGTTCTAGTTATTCGTTTCGAGCATCAGAACTGCGAAAATTTGGAGTTTCTCAAGCGTTTCTTACCTCAAAACTGCCATATCTCGCGAACGGATTGACCAATCCGCAAAGTTTCTGTTGCATCTGAAAGTAGAAACTCGCCCCATTACAACGGTATGAGTAGTTTTCCCCTAGGCCGTTCTAGTTATTCGTTACGAGCATCAGAACTGCGAAAATTTGGAGTTTCTCAAGCGTTTCTTACCTCAAAACTGCCATATCTCGCGAACGGATTGACCAATCCGCAAAGTTTCTGTTGCATCTGAAAGTAGAAACTCGCCCCATTACAACGGTATGAGTAGTTTTCCCCTAGGCCGTTCTAGTTATTCGTTTCGAGCATCAGAACTGCGAAGATTTGGAGTTTCTCAAGCGTTTCCTACATCAAAACTGCCATATCTCGCGAACGGATTGACCAATCCGCAAAGTTTCTGTCGCATCTGAAAGTAGAAACTCGTCCCATTACAACGGTATGAGTAGTTTTCCCCTAGGCCGTTCTAGTTATTCGTTTCGAGCATCAGAACTGCGAAAATTTGGAGTTTCTCAAGCGTTTCTTACCTCAAAACTGCCATATCTCGCGAACGGATTGACCAATCCGCAAAGTTTCTGTTGCATCTGAAAGTAGAAACTCGCCCCATTACAACGGTATGAGTAGTTTTCCCCTAGGCCGTTCTAGTTATTCGTTTCGAGCATCAGAACTGCGAAGATTTGGAGTTTCTCAAGCGTTTCCTACCTCAAAACTGCCATATCTCGCGAACGGATTGACCAATCCGCAAAGTTTCTTTCGCATCTGAAAGTAGAAACTCGCCCCATTACAACGGTATGAGTAGTTCTCCCCTAGGCCGTTCTAGTTATTCGTTTCGAGCATCAGAACTGCGAAAATTTGGAGTTTCTCAAGCGTTTCTTACCTCAAAACTGCCATATCTCGCGAACGGATTGACCAATCCGCAAAGTTTCTGTCGCATCTGAAAGTAGAAACTCGCCTCTTTACAACGGTATGAGTAGTTTTCCCCTAGGCCGTTCTAGTTATTCGTTTCGAGCATCAGAACTGCGAAAATTTGGAGTTTCTCAAGCGTTTCTTACCTCAAAACTGCCATATCCCGCGAACCGATTGACCAATCCGCAAGGTTTCTGTTGCATCTGAAAGTAGAAACTCGCCCCATTACAACGGTATGAGTAGTTTTCCCCTAGGCCGTTCTAGTTATTCGTTTCGAGCATCAGAACTGCGAAAATTTGGAGTTTCTCAAGCGTTTCTTACCTCAAAACTGCCATATCTCGCGAACGGATTGACCAATCCGCAAAGTTTCTGTTGCATCTGAAAGTAGAAACTCGCCCCATTACAACGGTATGAGTAGTTTTCCCCTAGGCCGATCTAGTTATTCGTTTCGAGCATCAGAACTGCGAAGATTTGGAGTTTCTCAAGCGTTTCCTACATCAAAACTGCCATATCTCGCGAACGGATTGACCAATCCGCAAAGTTTCTGTCGCATCTGAAAGTAGAAACTCGCCCCATTACAACGGTATGAGTATTTTCCCCTAGGCCGTTCTAGTTATTCGTTTCGAGCTTCAGAACTGCGAAGATTTGGAGTTTCTCAAGCGTTTCCTACCTCAAAACTGCCATATCTCGCGAACGGATTGACCAATCCGCAAAGTTTCTGTTGCATCTGAAAGTAGAAACTCGCCCCTTTACAACGGTATGAGTAGTTTTCCCCTAGGCCGTTCTAGTTATTCGTTTCGAGAATCAGAACTGCGAAAATTTGGTGTTTCTCAAGCGTTTCTTACCTCAAAATTGCCATATCTCGCGAACGGATTGACCAATCCACAAAGTTTCTGTTGCATCTGAAAGTAGAAACTCGCCCCATTACAACGGTATGAGTAGTTTTCCCTAGGCCGTTCTAGTTATTCGTTTTGAGCATCAGAACTGCGAAAATTTGGAGTTTCTCAAGCGTTTCTTACCTCAAAATTGCCATATCTCGCGAACGGATTGACCAATCCGCAAAGTTTCTGTTGCATCTGAAAGTAGAAACTCGCCCCATTACAACGATATGAGTAGTTTTCCCCTAGGCCGTTCTAGTTATTCGTTTCGAGCTTCAGAACTGCGAAGATTTGGAGTTTCTCAAGCGTTTCCTACCTCAAAACTGCCATATCTCGCGAACGGATTGACCAATCCGAAAAGTTTCTGTTGCATCTGAAAGTAGAAACTCGCCCCATTACAACGGTATGAGTAGTTTTCCCCTAGGCCGTTCTAGTTATTCGTTTCGAGCATCAGAACTGCGAAAATTTGGAGTTTCTCAAGCGTTTCTTACATCAAAACTGCCATATCTCGCGAACGGATTGACCAATCCACAAAGTTTCTGTTGCATCTGAAAGGAGAAACTCGCCCGATTACAACGGTATGAGTAGTTTTCCCCTAGGCCGTTCTAGTTATTCGTTTCGAGCATCAGAACTGCGAAGATTTGGAGTTTCTCGAGCGTTTCTTACCTCAAAACTGCCATATCTCGCGAACGGATTGACCAATCCGCAAAGTTTCTGTCGCATCTGAAAGTAGAAACTCGCCCCATTACAACGGTATGAGTAGTTTTCCCCTAGGCCGTTCTAGTTATTCGTTTCGAGCATCAGAACTGCGAAGATTTGGAGTTTCTCAAGCGTTTCTTACCTCAAAACTGCCATATCTCGCGAACGGATTGACCAATCCGCAAAATTTCTCTTGCATCTGAAAGTAGAAACTCGCCCCATTACAACGGTATGAGTAGTTTCCCCTAGGCCGTTCTAGTTATTCGTTTCGAGCTTCAGAACTGCGAAGATTTGGAGTTTCTCAAGCGTTTCCTACCTCAAAACTGCCATATCTCGCGAACGGATTGACCAATCCGCAAAGTTTCTGTTGCATCTGAAAGTAGAAACTCGCCCCTTTACAACGGTATGAGTAGTTTTCCCCTAGGCCGTTCTAGTTATTCGTTTCGAGAATCAGAACTGCGAAAATTTGGAGTTTCTCAAGCGTTTCTTACCTCAAAACTGCCATATCTCGCGAACGCATTAACCAATCCGCAAAGTTTCTGTTGCATCTGAAAGGAGAAACTCGCCCCATTACAACGGTATGAGTAGTTTTCCCTAGGCCGTTCTAGTTATTCGTTTCGAGCATCAAAACTGCGAAAATTTGGAGTTTCTCAAGCGTTTCTTACCTCAAAACTGCCATATCTCGCGAACGGATTGACCAATCCGCAAAGTTTCTGTCGCATCTGAAAGTAGAAACTCGCCCCTTTACAACGGTATGAGTAGTTTTCCCCTAGGCCGTTCTAGTTATTCGTTTCGAGCATCAGAACTGCGAAAATTTGGAGTTTCTCAAGCGTTTCTTACCTCAAAGCTGCCATATCTCGCGAACGGATTGACCAATCCGCAAAGTTTCTGTTGCATCTGAAAGTAGAAAGTCGCCCCATTACAACGGTATGAGTAGTTTTCCCCTAGGCCGTTCTAGTTATTCGTTTCGAGCATCAGAACTGCGAAAATTTTGAGTTTCTCAAGCGTTTCTTACCTCAAAACTGCCATATCTCGCGAACTGATTGACCAATCCGCAAAGTTTCTGTTGCATCTGAAAGTAGAAACTCGCCCCTTTACAACGATATGAGTAGTTTTCCCCTAGGCCGTTCTAGTTATTCGTTTCGAGCATCAGAACTGCGAAAATTTGGAGTTTCTCAAGCGTTTCTTACCTCAAAACTGCCATATCTCGCGAACGGATTGACCAATCCGCAAAGTTTCTGTTGCATCTGAAAGGAGAAACTCGCCCCATTACAACGGTATGAGTAGTTTTCCCCTAGGCCGTTCTAGTTATTCGTTTCGAGCATCAGAACTGCGAAAATTTTGAGTTTCTCAAGCGTTTCTTACCTCAAAACTGCCATATCTCGCGAACTGATTGACCAATCCGCAAAGTTTCTGTTGCATCTGAAAGTAGAAACTCGCCCCTTTACAACGATATGAGTAGTTTTTCCCCTAGGGCCGTTCTAGTTATTCGTTTCGAGCATCAGAACTGCGAAAATTTGGAGTTTCTCAAGCGTTTCTTACCTCAAAACTGCCATATCTCGCGAACGGATTGACCAATCCGAAAAGTTTCTGTTGCATCTGAAAGTAGAAACTCGCCCCATTACAACGGTATGAGTAGTTTTCCCCTAGGCCGTTCTAGTTATTCGTTTCGAGCATCAGAACTGCGAAAATTTGGAGTTTCTCAAGCGTTTCTTACATCAAAACTGCCATATCTCGCGAACGGATTGACCAATCCGCAAAGTTTCTGTTGCATCTGAAAGTAGAAACTCGCCCCATTACAACGGTATGAGTAGTTTTCCCTTAGGCCGATCTAGTTATTCGTTTCGAGCATCAGAACTGAGAAGATTTGGAGTTTCTCAAGCGTTTCCTACCTCAAAACTGCCATATCTCGCGAACGGATTGACCAATCCGCAAAGTTTCAGTCGCATCTGAAAGTAGAAACTCGCCCCATTACAACGGTATGAGTAGTTTTCCCCTAGGCCGTTCTAGTTATTCGTTTCGAGCATCAGAACTGCGAAAATTTGGAGTTTCTCAAGCGTTTCTTACCTCAAAACTGCCATATCTCGCGAACGGATTGACCAATCCGCAAAATTTCTGTTGCATCTGAAAGTAGACACTCGCCCCATTACAACGGTATGAGTAGTTTTCGCCTAGGCCGTTCTAGTTATTCGTTTCGAGCATCAGAACTGCGAAGATTTGGAGTTTCTCAAGCGTTTCTTACCTCAAAACTGCCATATCTCGCGAACGGATTGACCAATCCGCAAAGTTTCTGTTGCATCTGAAAGGAGAAACTCGCCCCATTACAACGATATGAGTAGTTTTCCCCTAGGCCGTTCTAGTTATTCGTTTCGAGCTTCAGAACTGCGAAAATTTGGAGTTTCTCAAGCGTTTCTTACCTCAAAACTGCCATATCTCGCGAACGGATTAACCAATCCGCAAAGTTTCTGTTGCATCTGAAAGGAGAAACTCGCCCCATTACAACGGTATGAGTAGTTTTCCCCTAGGCCGTTCTAGTTATTCGTTTCGAGCATCAAAACTGCGAAAATTTGGAGTTTCTCAAGCGTTTCTTACCTCAAAACTGCCATATCTCGCGAACGGATTGACCAATCCGCAAAGTTTCTGTCGCATCTGAAAGTAGAAACTCGCCCCTTTACAACGGTATGAGTAGTTTTCCCCTAGGCCGTTCTAGTTATTCGTTTCGAGCATCAGAACTGCGAAAATTTGGAGTTTCTCAAGCGTTTCTTACCTCAAAGCTGCCATATCTCGCGAACGGATTGACCAATCCGCAAAGTTTCTGTTGCATCTGAAAGTAGAAACTCGCCCCATTACAACGGTATGAGTAGTTTTCCCCTAGGCCGTTCTAGTTATTCGTTTCGAGCATCAGAACTGCGAAAATTTTGAGTTTCTCAAGCGTTTCTTACCTCAAAACTGCCATATCTCGCGAACGGATTGACCAATCCGCAAAGTTTCTGTTGCATCTGAAAGTAGAAACTCGCCCCATTACAACGGTATGAGTAGTTTTCCCCTAGGCCGTTCTAGTTATTCGTTTCGAGCATCAGAACTGCGAAAATTTTGAGTTTCTCAAGCGTTTCTTACCTCAAAACTGCCATATCTCGCGAACGGATTGACCAATCCGCA
>NW_027479417.1:0-129222 GCF_051014685.1 Ptiloglossa arizonensis
CAGTTCTGATGCTCGAAACTAATAACTAGAACGGCCTAGGGGAAAACTACTCATACCGTTGTAATCGGGCGAGTTTCTACTTTCAGATGCAACAGAAATTTTGCGGATTGGTCAATCCGTTCGCGAGATATGGCAGTTTTGAGGTGAGAAACGCTTGAAAAACACAAAATTTTCGCAGTTCTGATGCTCGAAACGAATAACTAGAACGGCCTAGGGGAAAACTACTCATACCGTTGTAATCGGGCGAGTTTCTACTTTCAGATGCAACAGAAATTTTGCGGATTGGTCAATCCGTTCGCGAGATATTGCAGTTTTGATGTAAGAAACGCTTGAGAAACTCAAAATTTTCGCAGTTCTGATGCTCGAAACTAATAACTAGAACGGCCTAGGGGAAAACTACTCATACCGTTGTAATCGGGCGAGTTTCTACTTTCAGATGCAACAGAAATTTGCGGATTGGTCAATCCGTTCGCGAGATATGGCAGTTTTGAGGTAAGAAACGCTTGAAAAACTCAAAATCTTCGCAGTTCTGATGCTCGAAACGAATAACTAGAACGGCCTAGGGAAAACTACTCATACCGTTGTAATCGGGCGAGTTTCTACTTTCAGATGCAACAGAAATTTTGCGGATTGGTCAATCCGTTCGCGAGATATGGCAGTTTTGAGGTACGAAACGCTTGAAAAACTCAAAATTTTCGCAGTTCTGATGCTCGAAACGAATAACTAGAACGGCCTAGGGAAAACTACTCATACCGTTGTAATCGGGCGAGTTTCTACTTTCAAATGCAACAGAAATTTTGCGGATTGGTCAATCCGTTCGCGAGATATTGCAGTTTTGATGTAAGAAACACTTGAGAAACTCAAAATTTTCGCAGTTCTGATGCTCGAAACTAATAACTAGAACGGCCTAGGGGAAAACTACACATACCGTTGTAATCGGGCGAGTTTCTACTTTCAGATGCAACAGAAATTTTGCGGATTGGTCAATCCGTTCGCGAGATATGGCAGTTTTGAGGTAAGAAACTCTTGAAAAACTCAAAATTTTCGCAGTTCTGATGCTCGAAACTAATAACTAGAACGGCCTAGGGAAAACTACTCATACCGTTGTAATCGGGCGAGTTTCTACTTTCAGATGCAACAGAAATTTTGCGGATTGGTCAATCCGTTCGCGAGATATTGCAGTTTTGATGTAAGAAACGCTTGAGAAACTCAAAATTTTCGCAGTTCTGATGCTCGAAACTAATAACTAGAACGGCCTAGGGGAAAACTACTCATACCGTTGTAATCGGGCGAGTTTCTAACTTTCAGATGCAACAGAAATTTTGCGGATTGGTCAATCCGTTCGCGAGATATGGCAGTTTTGAGGTGAGAAACGCTTGAAAAAACACAAAATTTTCGCAGTTCTGATGCTCGAAACGAATAACTAGAACGGCTAGGGGAAAACTACTCATACCGTTGTATCGGGCGAGTTTCTACTTTCAGATGCAACAGAAATTTGCGGATTGGTCAATCCGTTCGCGAGATATTGCAGTTTTGATGTAAGAAACACTTGAGAAACTCAAAATTTTCGCAGTTCTGATGCTCGAAACTAATAACTAGAACGGCCTAGGGGAAAACTACACACACCGTTGTAATCGGGCGAGTTTCTACTTTCAGATGCAACAGAAATTTTGCGGATTGGTCAATCCGTTCGCGAGATATTGCAGTTTTGATGTAAGAAACGCTTGAGAAACTCAAAATTTTCGCAGTTCTGATGCTCGAAACGAATAACTAGAACGGCCTAGGGGAAAACTACTCATACCGTTGTAATCGGGCGAGTTTCTACTTACAGATGCAACAGAAATTTTGCGGATTCGACATTCCGTTCGCGAGATGTGGCAGTTTTGAGGTGAGAAACGCTTGAAAAACACAAAATTTTCGCAGTTCTGATGCTCGAAACGAATAACTAGAACGGCCTAGGGGAAAACTACTCATACGGTTGTAATCGGGCGAGTTTCTACTTTCAGATGCAACAGAAATTTTGCGGATTGGTCAATCCGTTCGCGAGATATTGCAGTTTTGATGTAAGAAACGCTTGAGAAACTCAAATTTTCGCAGTTCTGATGCTCGAAACTAATAACTAGAACGGCCTAGGGGAAAACTACTCATACGGTTGTAATCGGGCGAGTTTCTACTTTCAGATGCAACAGAAATTTTGCGGATTGGTCAATCCGTTCGCGAGATATTGCAGTTTTGATGTAAGAAACGCTTGAGAAACTCAAAATTTTCGCAGTTCTGATGCTCGAAACTAATAACTAGAACGGCCTAGGGGAAAACTACTCATACGGTTGTAATCTGGCGAGTTTCTACTTTCAGATGCAACAGAAATTTTGCGGATTGGTCAATCCGTTCGCGAGATATTGCAGTTTTGATGTACGAAACGCTTGAAAAACTCAAAATTTTCGCAGTTCTGATGCTCGAAACGAATAACTAGAACGGCCTAGGGGAAAACTACTCATACCGTTGTAATCGGGCGAGTTTCTACTTTCAAATGCAACAGAAATTTTGCGGATTGGTCAATCCGTTCGCGAGATATTGCAGTTTTGATGTAAGAAACACTTGAGAAACTCAAAATTTTCGCAGTTCTGATGCTCGAAACTAATAACTAGAACGGCCTAGGGGAAAACTACACACACCGTTGTAATCGGGCGAGTTTCTACTTTCAGATGCAACAGAAATTTTGCGGATTGGTCAATCCGTTCGCGAGATATTGCAGTTTTGATGTAAGAATCACTTGAGAAACTCAAAATTTTCGCAGTTCTGATGCTCGAAACTAATAACTAGAACGGCCTAGGGGAAAACTACTCATACGGTTGTAATCTGGCGAGTTTCTACTTTCAGATGCAACAGAAATTTTGCGGATTGGTCAATCCGTTCGCGAGATATTGCAGTTTTGATGTAAGAAACGCTTGAGAAACTCAAAATTTTCGCAGTTCTGATGCTCGAAACTAATAACTAGAACGGCCTAGGGGAAAACTACACATACCGTTGTAATCGGGCGAGTTTCTACTTTCAGATGCAACAGAAATTTTGCGGATTGGTCAATCCGTTCGCGAGATATGGCAGTTTTGAGGTAAGAAACGCTTGAGAAACTCCAAATTTTCGCAGTTCTGATGCTCGAAACGAATAACTAGAACGGCCTAGGGGAAAACTTCTCATACGGTTGTAATCGGGCGAGTTTCTACTTTCAGATGCAACAGAAATTTTGCGGATTGGTCAATCCGTTCGCGAGATATTGCAGTTTTGATGTAAGAAACGCTTGAGAAACTCAAAATTTTCGCAGTTCTGATGCTCGAAACTAATAACTAGAACGGCCTAGGGGAAAACTACTCATACCGTTGTAATCGGGCGAGTTTCTACTTTCAGATGCAACAGAAATTTTGCGGATTGGTCAATCCGTTCGCGAGATATTGCAGTTTCGATGTAAGAAACGCTTGAGAAACTCAAAATTTTCGCACTTCTGATGCTCGAAACTAATAACTAGAACGGCCTAGGGGAAAACTACACATACCGTTGTAATCGGGCGAGTTTCTACTTTCAGATGCAACAGAAATTTTGCGGATTGGTCAATCCGTTCGCGAGATATGGCAGTTTTGAGGTAAGAAACTCTTGAAAAACTCAACATTTTCGCAGTTCTGATGCTCGAAACTAATAACTAGAAAGGCCTAGGGGAAAACTACTCATACCGTTGTAATCGGGCGAGTTTCTACTTTCAGATGCAACAGAAATTTTGCGGATTGGTCAATCCGTTCGCGAGATATTGCAGTTTTGATGTAAGAAACGCTTGAGAAACTCAAAATTTTCGCAGTTCTGATGCTCGAAACTAATAACTAGAACGGCCTAGGGGAAAACTACTCATACCGTTGTAATCGGGCGAGTTTCTACTTTCAGATGCAACAGAAATTTTGCGGATTGGTCAATCCGTTCGGGAGATATGGCAGTTTTGAGGTGAGAAACGCTTGAAAAACACAAAATTTTCGCAGTTCTGATGCTCGAAACGAATAACTAGAACGGCCTAGGGGAAAACTACTCATACCGTTGTAATCGGGCGAGTTTCTACTTACAGATGCAACAGAAATTTTGCGGATTGGTCAATCCGTTCGCGAGATATGGCAGTTTTGAGGTGAGAAACGCTTGAAAAACACAAAATTTTCGCAGTTCTGATGCTCGAAACGAATAACTAGAACGGCCTAGGGGAAAACTTCTCATACGGTTGTAATCGGGCGAGTTTCTACTTTCAGATGCAACAGAAATTTTGCGGATTGGTCAATCCGTTCGCGAGATATTGCAGTTTTGATGTAAGAAACGCTTGAGAAACTCAAAATTTTCGCAGTTCTGATGCTCGAAACTAATAACTAGAACGGCCTAGGGGAAAACTACTCATACCGTTGTAATCGGGCGAGTTTCTACTTTCAGATGCAACAGAAATTTTGCGGATTGGTCAATCCGTTCGCGAGATATGGCAGTTTTGAGGTAAGAAACGCTTGAAAAACTCAAAATCTTCGTAGTTCTAATGCTCGAAACGAATAACTAGAACGGCCTAGGGGAAAACTACTCATACCGTTGTAATCGGGCGAGTTTCTACTTTCAGATGCAACAGAAATTTTGCGGATTGGTCAATCCGTTCGCGAGATATGGCAGTTTTGAGGTACGAAACGCTTGAAAAACTCAAAATTTTCGCAGTTCTGATGCTCGAAACGAATAACTAGAACGGCCTAGGGGAAAACTACTCATACCGTTGTAATCGGGCGAGTTTCTACTTTCAGATGCAATACAAATTTTGCGGATTGGTCAATCCGTTCGCGAGATATTGCAGTTTTGATGTAAGAAACACTTGAGAAACTCAAAATTTTCGCAGTTCTGATGCTCGAAACTAATAACTAGAACGGCCTAGGGAAAACTACACATACCGTTGTAATCGGGCGAGTTTCTACTTTCAGATGCAACAGAAATTTTGCGGATTGGTCAATCCGTTCGCGAGATATGGCAGTTTTGATGTAAGAAACGCTTGAAAAACTCAAAATCTTCGCAGTTCTGATGCTCGAAACGAATAACTAGAACGGCCTAGGGGAAAACTACTCACACCGTTGTAATCGGGCGAGTTTCTACTTTCAGATGCAACAGAAATTTTGCGGATTGGTCAATCCGTTCGCGAGATATGGCAGTTTTGAGGTACGAAACGCTTGAAAAACTCAAAATTTTCGCAGTTCTGATGCTCGAAACGAATAACTAGAACGGCCTAGGGGAAAACTACTCATACCGTTGTAATCGGGCGAGTTTCTACTTTCAGATGCAACAGAAATTTTGCGGATTGGTCAATCCGTTCGCGAGATATGGCAGTTTTGAGGTAAGAAACGCTTGAGAAACTCCAAATTTTCGCAGTTCTGATGCTCGAAACGAATAACTAGAAGGGCCTAGGGGAAAACTTCTCATACGGTTGTAATCGGGCGAGTTTCTACTTTCAGATGCAACAGAAATTTTGCGGATTGGTCAATCCGTTCGCGAGATATTGCAGTTTTGATGTAAGAAACGCTTGAGAAACTCAAAATTTTCGCAGTTCTGATGCTCGAAAATAATAACTAGAACGGCCTAGGGGAAAACTACTCATACCGTTGTAATCGGGCGAGTTTCTACTTTCAGATGCAACAGAAATTTTGCGGATTGGTCAATCCGTTCGCGAGATATTGCAGTTTTGATGTAAGAAACGCTTGAGAAACTCAAAATTTTCGCACTTCTGATGCTCGAAACTAATAACTAGAACGGCCTAGGGGAAAACTACACATACCGTTGTAATCGGGCGAGTTTCTACTTTCAGATGCAACAGAAATTTTGCGGATTGGTCAATCCGTTCGCGAGATATGGCAGTTTTGAGGTAAGAAACTCTTGAAAAACTCAACATTTTCGCAGTTCTGATGCTCGAAACTAATAACTAGAAAGGCCTAGGGAAAACTACTCATACCGTTGTAATCGGGCGAGTTTCTACTTTCAGATGCAACAGAAATTTTGCGGATTGGTCAATCCGTTCGCGAGATATTGCAGTTTTGATGTAAGAAACGCTTGAGAAACTCAAAATTTTCGCAGTTCTGATGCTCGAAACTAATAACTAGAACGGCCTAGGGGAAAACTACTCATACCGTTGTAATCGGGCGAGTTTCTACTTTCAGATGCAACAGAAATTTTGCGGATTGGTCAATCCGTTCGCGAGATATGGCAGTTTTGAGGTGAGAAACGCTTGAAAAACACAAAATTTTCGCAGTTCTGATGCTCGAAACGAATAACTAGAACGGCCTAGGGGAAAACTACTCATACCGTTGTAATCGGGCGAGTTTCTACTTACAGATGCAACAGAAATTTTGCGGATTGGTCAATCCGTTCGCGAGATATGGCAGTTTTGAGGTGAGAAACGCTTGAAAAACACAAAATTTTCGCAGTTCTGATGCTCGAAACGAATAACTAGTACGGCCTAGGGGAAAGCTTCTCATACGGTTGTAATCGGGCGAGTTTCTACTTTCAGATGCAACAGAAATTTTGCGGATTGGTCAATCCGTTCGCGAGATATTGCAGTTTTGATGTAAGAAACGCTTGAGAAACTCAAAATTTTCGCAGTTCTGATGCTCGAAACTAATAACTAGAACGGCCTAGGGGAAAACTACTCATACCGTTGTAATCGGGCGAGTTTCTACTTTCAGATGCAACAGAAATTTTGCGGATTGGTCAATCCGTTCGCGAGATATTGCAGTTTTGATGTAAGAAACGCTTGAGAAACTCAAAATTTTCGCAGTTCTGATGCTCGAAACTAATAACTAGAAAGGCCTAGGGGAAAACTACTCATACCGTTGTAATCGGGCGAGTTTCTACTTTCAGATGCAACAGAAATTTTGCGGATTGGTCAATCCGTTCGCGAGATATGGCAGTTTTGAGGTAAGAAACGCTTGAAAAACTCAAAATCTTCGTAGTTCTGATGCTCGAAATGAATAACTAGAACGGCCTAGGGGAAAACTACTCATACCGTTGTAATCGGGCGAGTTTCTACTTTCAGATGCAACAGAAATTTTGCGGATTGGTCAATCCGTTCGCGAGATATGGCAGTTTTGAGGTACGAAACGCTTGAAAAACTCAAAATTTTCGCAGTTCTGATGCTCGAAACGAATAACTAGAACGGCCTAGGGGAAAACTACTCATACCGTTGTAATCGGGCGAGTTTCTACTTTCAGATGCAATACAAATTTTGCGGATTGGTCAATCCGTTCGCGAGATATTGCAGTTTTGATGTAAGAAACACTTGAGAAACTCAAATTTTCGCAGTTCTGATGCTCGAAACTAATAACTAGAACGGCCTAGGGGAAAACTACACATACCGTTGTAATCGGGCGAGTTTCTACTTTCAGATGCAACAGAAATTTTGCGGATTGGTCAATCCGTTCGCGAGATATGGCAGTTTTGATGTAAGAAACTCTTGAAAAACTCAAAATTTTCGCAGTTCTGATGCTCGAAACTAATAACTAGAACGGCCTAGGGGAAAACTACTCATACCGTTGTAATCGGGCGAGTTTCTACTTTCAGATGCAACAGAAATTTTGCGGATTGGTTAATCCGTTCGCGAGATATTGCAGTTTTGATGTAAGAAACGCTTGAGAAACTCAAAATTTTCGCAGTTCTGATGCTCGAAACTAATAACTAGAACGGCCTAGGGGAAAACTACTCATACCGTTGTAATCGGGCGAGTTTCTACTTTCAGATGCAACAGAAATTTTGCGGATTGGTCAATCCGTTCGCGAGATATGGCAGTTTTGAGGTAAGAAACGCTTGAAAAACTCAAAATCTTCGCAGATCTGATGCTCGAAACGAATAACTAGAACGGCCTAGGGGAAAACTACTCATACCGTTGTAATCGGGCGAGTTTCTACTTTCAGATGCAACAGAAATTTTGCGGATTGGTCAATCCGTTCGCGAGATATGGCAGTTTTGAGGTACGAAACGCTTGAAAAACTCAAAATTTTCGCAGTTCTGATGCTCGAAACGAATAACTAGAACGGCCTAGGGGAAAACTACTCATACCGTTGTAATCGGGCGAGTTTCTACTTTCAGATGCAACAGAAATTTTGCGGATTGGTCAATCCGTTCGCGAGATATGGCAGTTTTGAGGTAAGAAACGCTTGAAAAACTCAAAATCTTCGTAGTTCTGATGCTCGAAATGAATAACTAGAACGGCCTAGGGGAAAACTACTCATACCGTTGTAATCGGGCGAGTTTCTACTTTCAGATGCAACAGAAATTTTGCGGATTGGTCAATCCGTTCGCGAGATATGGCAGTTTTGAGGTACGAAACGCTTGAAAAACTCAAAATTTTCGCAGTTCTGATGCTCGAAACGAATAACTAGAACGGCCTAGGGGAAAACTACTCATACCGTTGTAATCGGGCGAGTTTCTACTTTCAGATGCAATACAAATTTTGCGGATTGGTCAATCCGTTCGCGAGATATTGCAGTTTTGATGTAAGAAACACTTGAGAAACTCAAAATTTTCGCAGTTCTGATGCTCGAAACTAATAACTAGAACGGCCTAGGGGAAAACTACACATACCGTTGTAATCGGGCGAGTTTCTACTTTCAGATGCAACAGAAATTTTGCGGATTGGTCAATCCGTTCGCGAGATATGGCAGTTTTGATGTAAGAAACTCTTGAAAAACTCAAAATTTTCGCAGTTCTGATGCTCGAAACTAATAACTAGAACGGCCTAGGGGAAAACTACTCATACCGTTGTAATCGGGCGAGTTTCTACTTTCAGATGCAACAGAAATTTTGCGGATTGGTTAATCCGTTCGCGAGATATTGCAGTTTTGATGTAAGAAACGCTTGAGAAACTCAAAATTTTCGCAGTTCTGATGCTCGAAACTAATAACTAGAACGGCCTAGGGGAAAACTACTCATACCGTTGTAATCGGGCGAGTTTCTACTTTCAGATGCAACAGAAATTTTGCGGATTGGTCAATCCGTTCGCGAGATATGGCAGTTTTGAGGTAAGAAACGCTTGAAAAACTCAAAATCTTCGCAGATCTGATGCTCGAAACGAATAACTAGAACGGCCTAGGGGAAAACTACTCATACCGTTGTAATCGGGCGAGTTTCTACTTTCAGATGCAACAGAAATTTTGCGGATTGGTCAATCCGTTCGCGAGATATGGCAGTTTTGAGGTACGAAACGCTTGAAAAACTCAAATTTTCGCAGTTCTGATGCTCGAAACGAATAACTAGAACGGCCTAGGGGAAAACTACTCATACCGTTGTAATCGGGCGAGTTTCTACTTTCAGATGCAACAGAAATTTTGCGGATTGGTCAATCCGTTCGCGAGATATTGCAGTTTTGATGTAAGAAACACTTGAGAAACTCAAAATTTTCGCAGTTCTGATGCTCGAAACTAATAACTAGAACGGCCTAGGGGAAAACTACACATACCGTTGTAATCGGGCGAGTTTCTACTTTCAGATGCAACAGAAATTTTGCGGATTGGTCAATCCGTTCGCGAGATATTGCAGTTTTGAGGTAAGAAACTCTTGAAAAACTCAAAATTTTCGCAGTTCTGATGCTCGAAACTAATAACTAGAACGGCCTAGGGGAAAACTACTCATACCGTTGTAATCGGGCGAGTTTCTACTTTCAGATGCAACAGAAATTTTGCGGATTGGTCAATCCGTTCGCGAGATATTGCAGTTTTGATGTAAGAAACGCTTGAGAAACTCAAAATTTTCGCAGTTCTGATGCTCGAAACTAATAACTAGAACGGCCTAGGGGAAAACTACTCATACCGTTGTAATCGGGCGAGTTTCTACTTTCAGATGCAACAGAAATTTTGCGGATTGGTCAATCCGTTCGCGAGATATGGCAGTTTTGAGGTGAGAAACGCTTGAAAAACACAAAATTTTCGCAGTTCTGATGCTCGAAACGAATAACTAGAACGGCCTAGGGGAAAACTACTCATACCGTTGTAATCGGGCGAGTTTCTACTTTCAGATGCAACAGAAATTTTGCGGATTGGTCAATCCGTTCGCGAGATATTGCAGTTTTGATGTAAGAAACACTTGAGAAACTCAAAATTTCGCAGTTCTGATGCTCGAAACTAATAACTAGAACGGCCTAGGGGAAAACTACACACACCGTTGTAATCGGGCGAGTTTCTACTTTCAGATGCAACAGAAATTTTGCGGATTGGTCAATCCGTTCGCGAGATATTGCAGTTTTGATGTAAGAAACGCTTGAGAAACTCAAAATTTTCGCAGTTCTGATGCTCGAAACGAATAACTAGAACGGCCTAGGGGAAAACTACTCATACCGTTGTAATCGGGCGAGTTTCTACTTACAGATGCAACAGAAATTTTGCGGATACGTCATTCCGTTCGCGAGATATGGCAGTTTTGAGGTGAGAAACGCTTGAAAAACACAAAATTTTCGCAGTTCTGATGCTCGAAACGAATAACTAGAACGGCCTAGGGGAATACTACTCATACGGTTGTAATCGGGCGAGTTTCTACTTTCAGATGCAACAGAAATTTTGCGGATTGGTCAATCCGTTCGCGAGATATTGCAGTTTTGATGTAAGAAACGCTTGAGAAACTCAAAATTTTCGCAGTTCTGATGCTCGAAAATAATAACTAGAACGGCCTAGGGGAAAACTACTCATACCGTTGTAATCGGGCGAGTTTCTACTTTCAGATGCAACAGAAATTTTGCGGATTGGTCAATCCGTTCGCGAGATATTGCAGTTTTGATGTAAGAAACGCTTGAGAAACTCAAAATTTTCGCACTTCTGATGCTCGAAACTAATAACTAGAACGGCCTAGGGGAAAACTACACATACCGTTGTAATCGGGCGAGTTTCTACTTTCAGATGCAACAGAAATTTTGCGGATTGGTCAATCCGTTCGCGAGATATGGCAGTTTTGAGGTAAGAAACTCTTGAAAAACTCAACATTTTCGCAGTTCTGATGCTCGAAACTAATAACTAGAAAGGCCTAGGGGAAAACTACTCATACCGTTGTAATCGGGCGAGTTTCTACTTTCAGATGCAACAGAAATTTTGCGGATTGGTCAATCCGTTCGCGAGATATTGCAGTTTTGATGTAAGAAACGCTTGAGAAACTCAAAATTTTCGCAGTTCTGATGCTCGAAACTAATAACTAGAACGGCCTAGGGGAAAACTACTCATACCGTTGTAATCGGGCGAGTTTCTACTTTCAGATGCAACAGAAATTTTGCGGATTGGTCAATCCGTTCGCGAGATATGGCAGTTTTGAGGTGAGAAACGCTTGAAAAACACAAAATTTTCGCAGTTCTGATGCTCGAAACGAATAACTAGAACGGCCTAGGGGAAAACTACTCATACCGTTGTAATCGGGCGAGTTTCTACTTACAGATGCAACAGAAATTTTGCGGATTGGTCAATCCGTTCGCGAGATATGGCAGTTTTGAGGTGAGAAACGCTTGAAAAACACAAAATTTTCGCAGTTCTGATGCTCGAAACGAATAACTAGTACGGCCTAGGGGAAAGCTTCTCATACGGTTGTAATCGGGCGAGTTTCTACTTTCAGATGCAACAGAAATTTTGCGGATTGGTCAATCCGTTCGCGAGATATTGCAGTTTTGATGTAAGAAACGCTTGAGAAACTCAAAATTTTCGCAGTTCTGATGCTCGAAACTAATAACTAGAACGGCCTAGGGGAAAACTACTCATACCGTTGTAATCGGGCGAGTTTCTACTTTCAGATGCAACAGAAATTTTGCGGATTGGTCAATCCGTTCGCGAGATATTGCAGTTTTGATGTAAGAAACGCTTGAGAAACTCAAAATTTTCGCAGTTCTGATGCTCGAAACTAATAACTAGAAAGGCCTAGGGGAAAACTACTCATACCGTTGTAATCGGGCGAGTTTCTACTTTCAGATGCAACAGAAATTTTGCGGATTGGTCAATCCGTTCGCGAGATATGGCAGTTTTGAGGTAAGAAACGCTTGAAAAACTCAAAATCTTCGTAGTTCTGATGCTCGAAATGAATAACTAGAACGGCCTAGGGGAAAACTACTCATACCGTTGTAATCGGGCGAGTTTCTACTTTCAGATGCAACAGAAATTTTGCGGATTGGTCAATCCGTTCGCGAGATATGGCAGTTTTGAGGTACGAAACGCTTGAAAAACTCAAAATTTTCGCAGTTCTGATGCTCGAAACGAATAACTAGAACGGCCTAGGGGAAAACTACTCATACCGTTGTAATCGGGCGAGTTTCTACTTTCAGATGCAATACAAATTTTGCGGATTGGTCAATCCGTTCGCGAGATATTGCAGTTTTGATGTAAGAAACACTTGAGAAACTCAAAATTTTCGCAGTTCTGATGCTCGAAACTAATAACTAGAACGGCCTAGGGGAAAACTACACATACCGTTGTAATCGGGCGAGTTTCTACTTTCAGATGCAACAGAAATTTTGCGGATTGGTCAATCCGTTCGCGAGATATGGCAGTTTTGATGTAAGAAACTCTTGAAAAACTCAAAATTTTCGCAGTTCTGATGCTCGAAACTAATAACTAGAACGGCCTAGGGGAAAACTACTCATACCGTTGTAATCGGGCGAGTTTCTACTTTCAGATGCAACAGAAATTTTGCGGATTGGTTAATCCGTTCGCGAGATATTGCAGTTTTGATGTAAGAAACGCTTGAGAAACTCAAAATTTTCGCAGTTCTGATGCTCGAAACTAATAACTAGAACGGCCTAGGGGAAAACTACTCATACCGTTGTAATCGGGCGAGTTTCTACTTTCAGATGCAACAGAAATTTTGCGGATTGGTCAATCCGTTCGCGAGATATGGCAGTTTTGAGGTAAGAAACGCTTGAAAAACTCAAAATCTTCGCAGATCTGATGCTCGAAACGAATAACTAGAACGGCCTAGGGGAAAACTACTCATACCGTTGTAATCGGGCGAGTTTCTACTTTCAGATGCAACAGAAATTTTGCGGATTGGTCAATCCGTTCGCGAGATATGGCAGTTTTGAGGTACGAAACGCTTGAAAAACTCAAAATTTTCGCAGTTCTGATGCTCGAAACGAAATAACTAGAACGGCCTAGGGGAAAACTACTCATACCGTTGTAATCGGGCGAGTTTCTACTTTCAGATGCAACAGAAATTTTGCGGATTGGTCAATCCGTTCGCGAGATATGGCAGTTTTGAGGTAAGAAACGCTTGAAAACTCAAAATCTTCGTAGTTCTGATGCTCGAAATGAATAACTAGAACGGCCTAGGGGAAAACTACTCATACCGTTGTAATCGGGCGAGTTTCTACTTTCAGATGCAACAGAAATTTTGCGGATTGGTCAATCCGTTCGCGAGATATGGCAGTTTTGAGGTACGAAACGCTTGAAAAACTCAAAATTTTCGCAGTTCTGATGCTCGAAACGAATAACTAGAACGGCCTAGGGGAAAACTACTCATACCGTTGTAATCGGGCGAGTTTCTACTTTCAGATGCAATACAAATTTTGCGGATTGGTCAATCCGTTCGCGAGATATTGCAGTTTTGATGTAAGAAACACTTGAGAAACTCAAAATTTTCGCAGTTCTGATGCTCGAAACTAATAACTAGAACGGCCTAGGGGAAAACTACACATACCGTTGTAATCGGGCGAGTTTCTACTTTCAGATGCAACAGAAATTTTGCGGATTGGTCAATCCGTTCGCGAGATATGGCAGTTTTGATGTAAGAAACTCTTGAAAAACTCAAAATTTTCGCAGTTCTGATGCTCGAAACTAATAACTAGAACGGCCTAGGGGAAAACTACTCATACCGTTGTAATCGGGCGAGTTTCTACTTTCAGATGCAACAGAAATTTTGCGGATTGGTTAATCCGTTCGCGAGATATTGCAGTTTTGATGTAAGAAACGCTTGAGAAACTCAAAATTTTCGCAGTTCTGATGCTCGAAACTAATAACTAGAACGGCCTAGGGGAAAACACTCATACCGTTGTAATCGGGCGAGTTTCTACTTTCAGATGCAACAGAAATTTTGCGGATTGGTCAATCCGTTCGCGAGATATGGCAGTTTTGAGGTAAGAAACGCTTGAAAAACTCAAAATCTTCGCAGATCTGATGCTCGAAACGAATAACTAGAACGGCCTAGGGGAAAACTACTCATACCGTTGTAATCGGGCGAGTTTCTACTTTCAGATGCAACAGAAATTTTGCGGATTGGTCAATCCGTTCGCGAGATATGGCAGTTTTGAGGTACGAAACGCTTGAAAAACTCAAAATTTTCGCAGTTCTGATGCTCGAAACGAATAACTAGAACGGCCTAGGGGAAAACTACTCATACCGTTGTAATCGGGCGAGTTTCTACTTTCAGATGCAACAGAAATTTTGCGGATTGGTCAATCCGTTCGCGAGATATTGCAGTTTTGATGTAAGAAACACTTGAGAAACTCAAAATTTTCGCAGTTCTGATGCTCGAAACTAATAACTAGAACGGCCTAGGGGAAAACTACACATACCGTTGTAATCGGGCGAGTTTCTACTTTCAGATGCAACAGAAATTTTGCGGATTGGTCAATCCGTTCGCGAGATATGGCAGTTTTGAGGTAAGAAACTCTTGAAAAACTCAAAATTTTCGCAGTTCTGATGCTCGAAACTAATAACTAGAACGGCCTAGGGGAAAACTACTCATACCGTTGTAATCGGGCGAGTTTCTACTTTCAGATGCAACAGAAATTTTGCGGATTGGTCAATCCGTTCGCGAGATATTGCAGTTTTGATGTAAGAAACGCTTGAGAAACTCAAAATTTTCGCAGTTCTGATGCTCGAAACTAATAACTAGAACGGCCTAGGGGAAAACTACTCATACCGTTGTAATCGGGCGAGTTTCTACTTTCAGATGCAACAGAAATTTTGCGGATTGGTCAATCCGTTCGCGAGATATGGCAGTTTTGAGGTGAGAAACGCTTGAAAAACACAAAATTTTCGCAGTTCTGATGCTCGAAACGAATAACTAGAACGGCCTAGGGGAAAACTACTCATACCGTTGTAATCGGGCGAGTTTCTACTTTCAGATGCAACAGAAATTTTGCGGATTGGTCAATCCGTTCGCGAGATATTGCAGTTTTGATGTAAGAAACACTTGAGAAACTCAAAATTTTCGCAGTTCTGATGCTCGAAACTAATAACTAGAACGGCCTAGGGGAAAACTACACACACCGTTGTAATCGGGCGAGTTTCTACTTTCAGATGCAACAGAAATTTTGCGGATTGGTCAATCCGTTCGCGAGATATTGCAGTTTTGATGTAAGAAACGCTTGAGAAACTCAAAATTTTCGCAGTTCTGATGCTCGAAACGAATAACTAGAACGGCCTAGGGGAAAACTACTCATACCGTTGTAATCGGGCGAGTTTCTACTTACAGATGCAACAGAAATTTTGCGGATACGTCATTCCGTTCGCGAGATATGGCAGTTTTGAGGTGAGAAACGCTTGAAAAACACAAAATTTTCGCAGTTCTGATGCTCGAAACGAATAACTAGAACGGCCTAGGGGAATACTACTCATACGGTTGTAATCGGGCGAGTTTCTACTTTCAGATGCAACAGAAATTTTGCGGATTGGTCAATCCGTTCGCGAGATATTGCAGTTTTGATGTAAGAAACGCTTGAGAAACTCAAAATTTTCGCAGTTCTGATGCTCGAAACTAATAACTAGAACGGCCTAGGGGAAAACTACTCATACGGTTGTAATCGGGCGAGTTTCTACTTTCAGATGCAACAGAAATTTTGCGGATTGGTCAATCCGTTCGCGAGATATTGCAGTTTTGATGTAAGAAACGCTTGAGAAACTCAAAATTTTCGCAGTTCTGATGCTCGAAACTAATAACTAGAACGGCCTAGGGGAAAACTACTCATACGGTTGTAATCTGGCGAGTTTCTACTTTCAGATGCAACAGAAATTTTGCGGATTGGTCAATCCGTTCGCGAGATATTGCAGTTTTGATGTACGAAACGCTTGAAAAACTCAAAATTTTCGCAGTTCTGATGCTCGAAACGAATAACTAGAACGGCCTAGGGGAAAACTACTCATACCGTTGTAATCGGGCGAGTTTCTACTTTCAGATGCAACAGAAATTTTGCGGATTGGTCAATCCGTTCGCGAGATATTGCAGTTTTGATGTAAGAAACACTTGAGAAACTCAAAATTTTCGCAGTTCTGATGCTCGAAACTAATAACTAGAACGGCCTAGGGGAAAACTACACACACCGTTGTAATCGGGCGAGTTTCTACTTTCAGATGCAACAGAAATTTTGCGGATTGGTCAATCCGTTCGCGAGATATTGCAGTTTTGATGTAAGAAACACTTGAGAAACTCAAAATTTTCGCAGTTCTGATGCTCGAAACTAATAACTAGAACGGCCTAGGGGAAAACTACACACACCGTTGTAATCGGGCGAGTTTCTACTTTCAGATGCAACAGAAATTTTGCGGATTGTTCAGTCCGTTCGCGAGATATGGCAGTTTTGAGGTAAGAAACTCTTGAAAAACTCAAAATTTTCGCAGTTCTGATGCTCGAAACGAATAACTAGAACGGCCTAGGGGAAAACTACTCATACCGTTGTAATCGGGCGAGTTTCTACTTACAGATGCAACAGAAATTTTGCGGATTGGTCATTCCGTTCGCGAGATATGGCAGTTTTGAGGTGAGAAACGCTTCAAAAACACAAAATTTTCGCAGTTCTGATGCTCGAAACGAATAACTAGAACGGCCTAGGGGAAAACTACTCATACGGTTGTAATCGGGCGAGTTTCTACTTTCAGATGCAACAGAAATTTTGCGGATTGGTCAATCCGTTCGCGAGATATTGCAGTTTTGATGTAAGAAACGCTTGAGAAACTCAAAATTTTCGCAGTTCTGATGCTCGAAACTAATAACTAGAACGGCCTAGGGGAAAACTACTCATACGGTTGTAATCTGGCGAGTTTCTACTTTCAGATGCAACAGAAATTTTGCGGATTGGTCAATCCGTTCGCGAGATATTGCAGTTTTGATGTAAGAAACGCTTGAGAAACTCAAAATTTTCGCAGTTCTGATGCTCGAAACTAATAACTAGAACGGCCTAGGGGAAAACTACTCATACCGTTGTAATCGGGCGAGTTTCTACTTTCAGATGCAACAGAAATTTTGCGGATTGGTCAATCCGTTCGCGAGATATTGCAGTTTTGAGGTACGAAACGCTTGAAAAACTCAAAATTTTCGCAGTTCTGATGCTCGAAACGAATAACTAGAACGGCCTAGGGGAAAACTACTCATACCGTTGTAATCGGGCGAGTTTCTACTTTCAGATGCAACAGAAATTTTGCGGATTGGTCAATCCGTTCGCGAGATATTGCAGTTTTGATGTAAGAAACACTTGAGAAACTCAAAATTTTCGCAGTTCTGATGCTCGAAACTAATAACTAGAACGGCCTAGGGGAAAACTACACACACCGTTGTAATCGGGCGAGTTTCTACTTTCAGATGCAACAGAAATTTTGCGGATTGGTCAGTCCGTTCGCGAGATATGGCAGTTTTGAGGTAAGAAACTCTTGAAAAACTCAAAATTTTCGCAGTTCTGATGCTCGAAACGAATAACTAGAACGGCCTAGGGGAAAACTACTCATACCGTTGTAATCGGGCGAGTTTCTACTTACAGATGCAACAGAAATTTTGCGGATTCGTCATTCCGTTCGCGAGATATGGCAGTTTTGAGGTGAGAAACGCTTGAAAAACACAAAATTTTCGCAGTTCTGATGCTCGAAACGAATAACTAGAACGGCGTAGGGGAAAACTACTCATACGGTTGTAATCGGGCGAGTTTCTACTTTCAGATGCAACAGAAATTTTGCGGATTGGTCAATCCGTTCGCGAGATATTGCAGTTTTGATGTAAGAAACGCTTGAGAATCTCAAAATTTTCGCAGTTCTGATGCTCGAAACTAATAACTAGAACGGCCTAGGGGAAAACTAATCATACCGTTGTAATCGAGCGAGTTTCTACTTTCAGATGCAACAGAAATTTTGCGGATTGGTCAATCCGTTCGCGAGATATTGCAGTTTTGATGTAAGAAACGCTTGAGAAACTCAAAATTTTCGCAGTTCTGATGCTCGAAACTAATAACTAGAACGGCCTAGGGGAAAACTACTCATACGGTTGTAATCTGGCGAGTTTCTACTTTCAGATGCAACAGAAATTTTGCGGATTGGTCAATCCGTTCGCGAGATATTGCAGTTTTGATGTACGAAACGCTTGAAAAACTCAAAATTTTCGCAGTTCTGATGCTCGAAACGAATAACTAGAACGGCCTAGGGGAAAACTACTCATACCGTTGTAATCGGGCGAGTTTCTACTTTCAGATGCAACAGAAATTTTGCGGATTG
This sequence comes from Ptiloglossa arizonensis, assembly GCF_051014685.1. Lineage (NCBI taxonomy): Eukaryota > Metazoa > Arthropoda > Insecta > Hymenoptera > Colletidae > Ptiloglossa > Ptiloglossa arizonensis. The sequence goes on from NW_027479417.1 coordinate 18,474, forward strand.
GTCAATCCGTTCGCGAGATATTGCAGTTTTGATGTAAGAAACAATTGAGAAACTCAAAATTTTCGCAGTTCTGATGCTCGAAACTAATAACTAGAACGGCCTAGGGGAAAACTACACACACCGTTGTAATCGGGCGAGTTTCTACTTTCAGATGCAACAGAAATTTTGCGGATTGGTCAATCCGTTCGCGAGATATTGCAGTTTTGATGTAAGAAACACTTGAGAAACTCAAAATTTTCGCAGTTCTGATGCTCGAAACTAATAACTAGAACGGCCTAGGGGAAAACTACACACACCGTTGTAATCGGGCGAGTTTCTACTTTCAGATGCAACAGAAATTTTGCGGATTGGTCAGTCCGTTCGCGAGATATGGCAGTTTTGAGGTAAGAAACTCTTGAAAAACTCAAAATTTTCGCAGTTCTGATGCTCGAAACGAATAACTAGAACGGCCTAGGGGAAAACTACTCATACCGTTGTAATCGGGCGAGTTTCTACTTACAGATGCAACAGAAATTTTGCGGATTGGTCATTCCGTTCGCGAGATATGGCAGTTTTGAGGTGAGAAACGCTTGAAAAACACAAAATTTTCGCAGTTCTGATGCTCGAAACGAATAACTAGAACGGCCTAGGGGAAAACTACTCATACGGTTGTAATCGGGCGAGTTTCTACTTTCAGATGCAACAGAAATTTTGCGGATTGGTCAATCCGTTCGCGAGATATTGCAGTTTTGATGTAAGAAACACTTGAGAAACTCAAAATTTTCGCAGTTCTGATGCTCGAAACTAATAACTAGAACGGCCTAGGGGAAAACTACACACACCGTTGTAATCGGGCGAGTTTCTACTTTCAGATGCAACAGAAATTTTGCGGATTGGTCAGTCCGTTCGCGAGATATGGCAGTTTTGAGGTAAGAAACTCTTGAAAAACTCAAAATTTTCGCAGTTCTGATGCTCGAAACGAATAACTAGAACGGCCTAGGGGAAAACTACTCATACCGTTGTAATCGGGCGAGTTTCTACTTACAGATGCAACAGAAATTTTGCGGATTGGTCATTCCGTTCGCGAGATATGGCAGTTTTGAGGTGAGAAACGCTTGAAAAACACAAAATTTTCGCAGTTCTGATGCTCGAAACGAATAACTAGAACGGCCTAGGGGAAAACTACTCATACGGTTGTAATCGGGCGAGTTTCTACTTTCAGATGCAACAGAAATTTTGCGGATTGGTCAATCCGTTCGCGAGATATTGCAGTTTTGATGTAAGAAACGCTTGAGAAACTCAAAATTTTCGCAGTTCTGATGCTCGAAACTAATAACTAGAACGGCCTAGGGGAAAACTAATCATACGGTTGTAATCTGGCGAGTTTCTACTTTCAGATGCAACAGAAATTTTGCGGATTGGTCAATCCGTTCGCGAGATATTGCAGTTTTGATGTAAGAAACGCTTGAGAAACTCAAAATTTTCGCAGTTCTGATGCTCGAAACTAATAACTAGAACGGCCTAGGGGAAAACTACTCATACCGTTGTAATCGGGCGAGTTTCTACTTTCAGATGCAACAGAAATTTTGCGGATTGGTCAATCCGTTCGCGAGATATTGCAGTTTTGAGGTACGAAACGCTTGAAAAACTCAAAATTTTCGCAGTTCTGATGCTCGAAACGAATAACTAGAACGGCCTAGGGGAAAACTACTCATACCGTTGTAATCGGACAAGTTTCTACTTTCAGATGCAACAGAAATTTTGCGGATTGGTCAATCCGTTCGCGAGATATGGCAGTTTTGAGGTAAGAAACGCTTGAAAAACTCAAAATCTTCGCAGTTCTGATGCTCGAAACGAATAACTAGAACGGCCTAGGGGAAAACTACTCATACCGTTGTAATCGGGCGAGTTTCTACTTTCAGATGCAACAGAAATTTTGCGGATTGGTCAATCCGTTCGCGAGATATGGCAGTTTTGAGGTACGAAACGCGTGAAAAACTCAAAATTTTTGCAGTTCTGATGCTCGAAACGAATAACTAGAACGGCCTAGGGGAAAACTACTCATACCGTTGTAATCGGGCGAGTTTCTACTTTCAGATGCAACAGAAATTTTGCGGATTGGTCAATCCGTTCGCGAGATATTGCAGTTTTGATGTAAGAAACACTTGAGAAACTCAAAATTTTCGCAGTTCTGATGCTCGAAACTAATAACTAGAACGGCCTAGGGGAAAACTACACATACCGTTGTAATCGGGCGAGTTTCTACTTTCAGATGCAACAGAAATTTTGCGGATTGGTCAATCCGTTCGCGAGATATGGCAGTTTTGAGGTAAGAAACGCTTGAAAAACTCAAAATCTTCGCAGTTCTGATGCTCGAAACGAATAACTAGAACGGCCTAGGGGAAAACTACTCATACCGTTGTAATCGGGCGAGTTTCTACTTTCAGATGCAACAGAAATTTTGCGGATTGGTCAATCCGTTCGCGAGATATGGCAGTTTTGTGGTAAGAAACGCTTGAAAAACTCAAAATATTCGCAGTTCTGATGCTCGAAACTAATAACTAGAACGGCCTAGGGGAAAACTACACATACCGTTGTAATCGGGCGAGTTTCTACTTTCAGATGCAACAGAAATTTTGCGGACTGGTCAATCCGTTCGCGAGATATGGCAGTTTTGAAGTGAGAAACGCTTGAAAAACACAAAATTTTCGCAGTTCTGATGCTCGAAACGAATAACTAGAACGGGCTAGGGGAAAACTACTCATACCGTTGTAATCGGGCGAGTTTCTACTTACAGATGCAACAGAAATTTTGCGGATTGGTCATTCCGTTCGCGAGATATGGCAGTTTTGAGGTGAGAAACGCTTGAAAAACACAAAATTTTCGCAGTTCTGATGCTCGAAACGAATAACTAGAACGGCCTAGGGGAAAACTACTCATACGGTTGTAATCGGGCGAGTTTCTACTTTCAGATGCAACAGAAATTTTGCGGATTGGTCAATCCGTTCGCGAGATATTGCAGTTTTGATGTAAGAAACGCTTGAGAAACTCAAAATTTTCGCAGTTCTGATGCTCGAAACTAATAACTAGAACGGCCTAGGGGAAAACTAATCATACGGTTGTAATCTGGCGAGTTTCTACTTTCAGATGCAACAGAAATTTTGCGGATTGGTCAATCCGTTCGCGAGATATTGCAGTTTTGATGTAAGAAACGCTTGAGAAACTCAAAATTTTCGCAGTTCTGATGCTCGAAACGAATAACTAGAACGGGCTAGGGGAAAACTACTCATACCGTTGTAATCGGGCGAGTTTCTACTTACAGATGCAACAGAAATTTGCGGATTGGTCATTCCGTTCGCGAGATATGGCAGTTTTGAGGTGAGAAACGCTTGAAAAACACAAAATTTTCGCAGTTCTGATGCTCGAAACGAATAACTAGAACGGCCTAGGGGAAAACTACTCATACGGTTGTAATCGGGCGAGTTTCTACTTTCAGATGCAACAGAAATTTTGCGGATTGGTCAATCCGTTCGCGAGATATTGCAGTTTTGATGTAAGAAACGCTTGAGAAACTCAAAATTTTCGCAGTTCTGATGCTCGAAACTAATAACTAGAACGGCCTAGGGGAAAACTAATCATACGGTTGTAATCTGGCGAGTTTCTACTTTCAGATGCAACAGAAATTTTGCGGATTGGTCAATCCGTTCGCGAGATATTGCAGTTTTGATGTAAGAAACGCTTGAGAAACTCAAAATTTTCGCAGTTCTGATGCTCGAAACTAATAACTAGAACGGCCTAGGGGAAAACTACTCATACCGTTGTAATCGGGCGAGTTTCTACTTTCAGATGCAACAGAAATTTTGCGGATTGGTCAATCCGTTCGCGAGATATTGCAGTTTTGAGGTACGAAACGCTTGAAAAACTCAAAATTTTCGCAGTTCTGATGCTCGAAACGAATAACTAGAACGGCCTAGGGGAAAACTACTCATACCGTTGTAATCGGGCAAGTTTCTACTTTCAGATGCAACAGAAATTTTGCGGATTGGTCAATCCGTTCGCGAGATATGGCAGTTTTGAGGTAAGAAACGCTTGAAAAACTCAAAATCTTCGCAGTTCTGATGCTCGAAACGAATAACTAGAACGGCCTAGGGGAAAACTACTCATACCGTTGTAATCGGGCGAGTTTCTACTTTCAGATGCAACAGAAATTTTGCGGATTGGTCAATCCGTTCGCGAGATATGGCAGTTTTGAGGTACGAAACGCGTGAAAAACTCAAAATTTTTGCAGTTCTGATGCTCGAAACGAATAACTAGAACGGCCTAGGGGAAAACTACTCATACCGTTGTAATCGGGCGAGTTTCTACTTTCAGATGCAACAGAAATTTTGCGGATTGGTCAATCCGTTCGCGAGATATTGCAGTTTTGATGTAAGAAACACTTGAGAAACTCAAAATTTTCGCAGTTCTGATGCTCGAAACTAATAACTAGAACGGCCTAGGGGAAAACTACACATACCGTTGTAATCGGGCGAGTTTCTACTTTCAGATGCAACAGAAATTTTGCGGATTGGTCAATCCGTTCGCGAGATATGGCAGTTTTGAGGTAAGAAACGCTTGAAAAACTCAAAATCTTCGCAGTTCTGATGCTCGAAACGAATAACTAGAACGGCCTAGGGGAAAACTACTCATACCGTTGTAATCGGGCGAGTTTCTACTTTCAGATGCAACAGAAATTTTGCGGATTGGTCAATCCGTTCGCGAGATATGGCAGTTTTGTGGTAAGAAACGCTTGAAAAACTCAAAATATTCGCAGTTCTGATGCTCGAAACTAATAACTAGAACGGCCTAGGGGAAAACTACACATACCGTTGTAATCGGGCGAGTTTCTACTTTCAGATGCAACAGAAATTTTGCGGACTGGTCAATCCGTTCGCGAGATATGGCAGTTTTGAAGTGAGAAACGCTTGAAAAACACAAAATTTTCGCAGTTCTGATGCTCGAAACGAATAACTAGAACGGGCTAGGGGAAAACTACTCATACCGTTGTAATCGGGCGAGTTTCTACTTACAGATGCAACAGAAATTTTGCGGATTGGTCAATCCGTTCGCGAGATATTGCAGTTTTGAGGTACGAAACGCTTGAAAAACTCAAAATTTTCGCAGTTCTGATGCTCGAAACGAATAACTAGAACGGCCTAGGGGAAAACTACTCATACCGTTGTAATCGGGCAAGTTTCTACTTTCAGATGCAACAGAAATTTTGCGGATTGGTCAATCCGTTCGCGAGATATGGCAGTTTTGAGGTAAGAAACGCTTGAAAAACTCAAAATCTTCGCAGTTCTGATGCTCGAAACGAATAACTAGAACGGCCTAGGGGAAAACTACTCATACCGTTGTAATCGGGCGAGTTTCTACTTTCAGATGCAACAGAAATTTTGCGGATTGGTCAATCCGTTCGCGAGATATGGCAGTTTTGAGGTACGAAACGCGTGAAAAACTCAAAATTTTTGCAGTTCTGATGCTCGAAACGAATAACTAGAACGGCCTAGGGGAAAACTACTCATACCGTTGTAATCGGGCGAGTTTCTACTTTCAGATGCAACAGAAATTTTGCGGATTGGTCAATCCGTTCGCGAGATATTGCAGTTTTGATGTAAGAAACACTTGAGAAACTCAAAATTTTCGCAGTTCTGATGCTCGAAACTAATAACTAGAACGGCCTAGGGTAAAACTACACATACCGTTGTAATCGGGCGAGTTTCTACTTTCAGATGCAACAGAAATTTTGCGGATTGGTCAATCCGTTCGCGAGATATGGCAGTTTTGAGGTAAGAAACGCTTGAAAAACTCAAAATCTTCGCAGTTCTGATGCTCGAAACGAATAACTAGAACGGCCTAGGGGAAAACTACTCATACCGTTGTAATCGGGCGAGTTTCTACTTTCAGATGCAACAGAAATTTTGCGGATTGGTCAATCCGTTCGCGAGATATGGCAGTTTTGTGGTAAGAAACGCTTGAAAAACTCAAAATATTCGCAGTTCTGATGCTCGAAACTAATAACTAGAACGGCCTAGGGGAAAACTACACATACCGTTGTAATCGGGCGAGTTTCTACTTTCAGATGCAACAGAAATTTTGCGGACTGGTCAATCCGTTCGCGAGATATGGCAGTTTTGAGGTGAGAAACGCTTGAAAAACACAAAATTTTCGCAGTTCTGATGCTCGAAACGAATAACTAGAACGGCCTAGGGGAAAACTACTCATACCGTTGTAATCGGGCGAGTTTCTACTTACAGATGCAACAGAAATTTTGCGGATTGGTCAATCCGTTCGCGAGATATGGCAGTTTTGAGGTGAGAAACGCTTGAAAAACACAAAATTTTCGCAGTTCTGATGCTCGAAACGAATAACTAGAACGGCCTAGGGGAAAACTTCTCATACGGTTGTAATCGGGCGAGTTTCTACTTTCAGATGCAACAGAAATTTTGCGGATTGGTCAATCCGTTCGCGAGATATTGCAGTTTTGATGTAAGAAACGCTTGAGAAACTCAAAATTTTCGCAGTTCTGATGCTCGAAACTAATAACTAGAACGGCCTAGGGGAAAACTAATCATATCGTTGTAATCGAGCGAGTGTCTGCTTTCAGATGCAACAGAAATTTTGCGGATTGGTCAATCCGTTCGCGAGATATGGCAGTTTTGAGGTACGAAACGCTTGAAGAACTCAAAATTTTCGCAGTTCTGATGCTCGAAACGAATAACTAGAACGGCCTAGGGGAAAACTACTCATACGGTTGTAATCTGGCGAGTTTCTACTTTCAGATGCAACAGAAATTTTGCGGATTGGTCAATCCGTTCGCGAGATATGGCAGTTTTGTGGTAAGAAACGCTTGAAAAACTCAAAATATTCGCAGTTCTGATGCTCGAAACTAATAACTAGAACGGCCTAGGGGAAAACTACACATACCGTTGTAATCGGGCGAGTTTCTACTTTCAGATGCAACAGAAATTTTGCGGACTGGTCAATCCGTTCGCGAGATATGGCAGTTTTGAGGTGAGAAACGCTTGAAAAACACAAAATTTTCGCAGTTCTGATGCTCGAAACGAATAACTAGAACGGCCTAGGGGAAAACTACTCATACCGTTGTAATCGGGCGAGTTTCTACTTACAGATGCAACAGAAATTTTGCGGATTGGTCAATCCGTTCGCGAGATATGGCAGTTTTGAGGTGAGAAACGCTTGAAAAACACAAAATTTTCGCAGTTCTGATGCTCGAAACGAATAACTAGAACGGCCTAGGGGAAAACTTCTCATACGGTTGTAATCGGGCGAGTTTCTACTTTCAGATGCAAAAGAAATTTTGCGGATTGGTCAATCCGTTCGCGAGATATTGCAGTTTTGATGTAAGAAACGCTTGAGAAACTCAAAATTTTCGCAGTTCTGATGCTCGAAACTAATAACTAGAACGGCCTAGGGGAAAACTAATCATACCGTTGTAATCGAGCGAGTGTCTGCTTTCAGATGCAACAGAAATTTTGCGGATTGGTCAATCCGTTCGCGAGATATGGCAGTTTTGAGGTACGAAACGCTTGAAGAACTCAAAATTTTCGCAGTTCTGATGCTCGAAACGAATAACTAGAACGGCCTAGGGGAAAACTACTCATACGGTTGTAATCTGGCGAGTTTCTACTTTCAGATGCAACAGAAATTTTGCGGATTGGTCAATCCGTTCGCGAGATATTGCAGTTTTGATGTAAGAAACGCTTGAGAAACTCAAAATTTTCGCAGTTCTGATGCTCGAAACTAATAACTAGAACGGCCTAGGGGAAAACTACTCATACCGTTGTAATCGGGCGAGTTTCTACTTTCAGATGCAACAGAAATTTTGCGGATTGGTCAATCCGTTCGCGAGATACGGCAGTTTTGAGGTAAGAAACGCTTGAAAAACTCAAAATATTCGCAGTTCTGATGCTCGAAACTAATAACTAGAACGGCCTAGGGGAAAACTACACATACCGTTGTAATCGGGCGAGTTTCTACTTTCAGATGCAACAGAAATTTTGCGGACTGGTCAATCCGTTCGCGAGATATGGCAGTTTTGAGGTGAGAAACGCTTGAAAAACACAAAATTTTCGCAGTTCTGATGCTCGAAACGAATAACTAGAACGGCCTAGGGGAAAACTACTCATACCGTTGTAATCGGGCGAGTTTCTACTTACAGATGCAACAGAAATTTTGCGGATTGGTCAATCCGTTCGCGAGATATGGCAGTTTTGAGGTGAGAAACGCTTGAAAAACACAAAATTTTCGCAGTTCTGATGCTCGAAACGAATAACTAGAACGGCCTAGGGGAAAACTTCTCATACGGTTGTAATCGGGCGAGTTTCTACTTTCAGATGCAACAGAAATTTTGCGGATTGGTCAATCCGTTCGCGAGATATTGCAGTTTTGATGTAAGAAACGCTTGAGAAACTCAAAATTTTCGCAGTTCTGATGCTCGAAACTAATAACTAGAACGGCCTAGGGGAAAACTAATCATACCGTTGTAATCGAGCGAGTTTCTACTTTCAGATGCAACAGAAATTTTGCGGATTGGTCAATCCGTTCGCGAGATATGGCAGTTTTGAGGTACGAAACGCTTGAAGAACTCAAAATTTTCGCAGTTCTGATGCTCGAAACGAATAACTAGAACGGCCTAGGGGAAAACTACTCATACGGTTGTAATCTGGCGAGTTTCTACTTTCAGATGCAACAGAAATTTTGCGGATTGGTCAATCCGTTCGCGAGATATTGCAGTTTTGATGTAAGAAACGCTTGAGAAACTCAAAATTTTCGCAGTTCTGATGCTCGAAACTAATAACTAGAACGGCCTAGGGGAAAACTAATCATACCGTTGTAATCGGGCGAGTTTCTACTTTCAGATGCAACAGAAATTTTGCGGATTGGTCAATCCGTTCGCGAGATATGGCAGTTTTGAGGTACGAAACGCTTGAAGAACTCAAAATTTTCGCAGTTCTGATGCTCGAAACGAATAACTAGAACGGCCTAGGGGAAAACTACTCATACCGTTGTAATCGGGCGAGTTTCTACTTTCAGATGCAACAGAAATTTTGCGGATTGGTCAATCCGTTCGCAAGATATTGCAGTTTTGATGTAAGAAACACTTGAGAAACTCAAAATTTTCGCAGTTCTGATGCTCGAAACTAATAACTAGAACGGCCTAGGGGAAAACTACTCATACCGTTGTAATCGGGCGAGTTTCTACTTTCAGATGCAACAGAAATTTTGCGGACTGGTCAATCCGTTCGCGAGATATGGCAGTTTTGAGGTGAGAAACGCTTGAAAAACACAAAATTTTCGCAGTTCTGATGCTCGAAACGAATAACTAGAACGGCCTAGGGGAAAACTACTCATACCGTTGTAATCGGGCGAGTTTCTACTTACAGATGCAACAGAAATTTTGCGGATTGGTCAATCCGTTCGCGAGATATGGCAGTTTTGAGGTGAGAAACGCTTGAAAAACACAAAATTTTCGCAGTTCTGATGCTCGAAACGAATAACTAGAACGGCCTAGGGGAAAACTTCTCATACGGTTGTAATCGGGCGAGTTTCTACTTTCAGATGCAACAGAAATTTTGCGGATTGGTCAATCCGTTCGCGAGATATTGCAGTTTTGATGTAAGAAACGCTTGAGAAACTCAAAATTTTCGCAGTTCTGATGCTCGAAACTAATAACTAGAACGGCCTAGGGGAAAACTAATCATACCGTTGTAATCGGGCGAGTTTCTACTTTCAGATGCAACAGAAATTTTGCGGATTGGTCAATCCGTTCGCAAGATATGGCAGTTTTGAGGTACGAAACGCTTGAAGAACTCAAAATTTTCGCAGTTCTGATGCTCGAAACGAATAACTAGAACGGCCTAGGGGAAAACTACTCATACCGTTGTAATCGGGCGAGTTTCTACTTTCAGATGCAACAGAAATTTTGCGGATTGGTCAATCCGTTCGCAAGATATTGCAGTTTTGATGTAAGAAACACTTGAGAAACTCAAAATTTTCGCAGTTCTGATGCTCGAAACTAATAACTAGAACGGCCTAGGGGAAAACTACTCATACCGTTGTAATCGGGCGAGTTTCTACTTTCAGATGCAACAGAAATTTTGCGGATTGGTCAATCCGTTCGCGAGATATTGCAGTTTTGATGTAAGAAACACTTGAGAAACTCAAAATTTTCGCAGTTCTGATGCTCGAAACTAATAACTAGAACGGCCTAGGGGAAAACTACACATACCGTTGTAATCGGGCGAGTTTCAACTTTCAGATGCAAAAGAAATTTTGCGGATTGGTCAATCCGTTCGCGAGATATGGCAGTTTTGAGGTAAGAAACGCTTGAAAAACTCAAAATCTTCGCAGTTCTGATGCTCGAAACGAATAACTAGAACGGCCTAGGGGAAAACTACTCATACCGTTGTAATCGGGCGAGTTTCTACTTTCAGATGCAACAGAAATTTTGCGGATTGGTCAATCCGTTCGCGAGATATGGCAGTTTTGAGGTAAGAAACGCTTGAAAAACTCAAAATATTCGCAGTTCTGATGCTCGAAACTAATAACTAGAACGGCCTAGGGGAAAACTACACATACCGTTGTAATCGGGCGAGTTTCTACTTTCAGATGCAACAGAAATTTTGCGGACTGGTCAATCCGTTCGCGAGATATGGCAGTTTTGAGGTGAGAAACGCTTGAAAAACACAAAATTTTCGCAGTTCTGATGCTCGAAACGAATAACTAGAACGGCCTAGGGGAAAACTACTCATACCGTTGTAATCGGGCGAGTTTCTACTTACAGATGCAACAGAAATTTTGCGGATTGGTCAATCCGTTCGCGAGATATGGCAGTTTTGAGGTACGAAACGCTTGAAGAACTCAAAATTTTCGCAGTTCTGATGCTCGAAACGAATAACTAGAACGGCCTAGGGGAAAACTACTCATACCGTTGTAATCGGGCGAGTTTCTACTTTCAGATGCAACAGAAATTTTGCGGATTGGTCAATCCGTTCGCAAGATATTGCAGTTTTGATGTAAGAAACACTTGAGAAACTCAAAATTGTCGCAGTTCTGATGCTCGAAACTAATAACTAGAACGGCCTAGGGGAAAACTACACATACCGTTGTAATCGGGCGAGTTTCTACTTTCAGATGCAACAGAAATTTTGCGGATTGGTCAATCCGTTCGCGAGATATGGCAGTTTTGAGGTAAGAAACGCTTGAAAAACTCAAAATCTTCGCAGTTCTGATGCTCGAAACGAATAACTAGAACGGCCTAGGGGAAAACTACTCATACCGTTGTAATCGGGCGAGTTTCTACTTTCAGATGCAACAGAAATTTTGCGGATTGGTCAATCCGTTCGCGAGATATGGCAGTTTTGAGGTAAGAAACGCTTGAAAAACTCAAAATATTCGCAGTTCTGATGCACGAAACTAATAACTAGAACGGCCTAGGGGAAAACTACCCATACTGTTGTAATCGGGCGAATTTCTACTTTCAGATGCAACAGAAATTTTGCGGACTGGTCAATCCGTTCGCGAGATATGGCAGTTTTGAGGTGAGAAACGCTTGAAAAACACAAAATTTTCGCAGTTCTGATGCTCGAAACGAATAACTAGAACGGCCTAGGGGAAAACTACTCATACCGTTGTAATCGGGCGAGTTTCTACTTACAGATGCAACAGAAATTTTGCGGATTGGTCAATCCGTTCGCGAGATATGGCAGTTTTGAAGTGAGAAACGCTTGAAAAACACAAAATTTTCGCAGTTCTGATGCTCGAAACGAATAACTAGAACGGCCTAGGGGAAAACTACTCATACCGTTGTAATCGGGCGAGTTTCTACTTTCAGATGCAACAGAAATTTTGCGGATTGGTCAATCCGTTCGCGAGATATTGCAGTTTTGATGTAAGAAACGCTTGAGAAACTCAAAATTTTCGCAGTTCTGATGCTCGAAACTAATAACTAGAACGGCCTAGGGGAAAACTAATCATACCGCTGTAATCGGGCGAGTTTCTACTTTCAGATGCAACAGAAATTTTGCGGATTGGTCAATCCGTTCGCGAGATATGGCAGTTTTGAGGTACGAAACGCTTGAAGAACTCAAAATTTTCGCAGTTCTGATGCTCGAAACGAATAACTAGAACGGCCTAGGGGAAAACTACTCATACCGTTGTAATCGGGCGAGTTTCTACTTTCAGATGCAACAGAAATTTTGCGGATTGGTCAATCCGTTCGCAAGATATTGCAGTTTTGATGTAAGAAACACTTGAGAAACTCAAAATTTTCGCAGTTCTGATGCTCGAAACTAATAACTAGAACGGCCTAGGGGAAAACTACTCATACCGTTGTAATCGGGCGAGTTTCTACTTTCAGATGCAACAGAAATTTTGCGGATTGGTCAATCCGTTCGCGAGATATGGCAGTTTTGAGGTAAGAAACGCTTGAAAAACTCAAAATATTCGCAGTTCTGATGCTCGAAACTAATAACTAGAACGGCCTAGGGGAAAACTACACATACCGTTGTAATCGGGCGAGTTTCTACTTTCAGATGCAACAGAAATTTTGCGGACTGGTCAATCCGTTCGCGAGATATGGCAGTTTTGAGGTGAGAAACGCTTGAAAAACACAAAATTTTCGCAGTTCTGATGCTCGAAACGAATAACTAGAACGGCCTAGGGGAAAACTACTCATACCGTTGTAATCGGGCGAGTTTCTACTTACAGATGCAACAGAAATTTTGCGGATTGGTCAATCCGTTCGCGAGATATGGCAGTTTTGAGGTGAGAAACGCTTGAAAAACACAAAATTTTCGCAGTTCTGATGCTCGAAACGAATAACTAGAACGGCCTAGGGGAAAACTTCTCATACGGTTGTAATCGGGCGAGTTTCTACTTTCAGATGCAACAGAAATTTTGCGGATTGGTCAATCCGTTCGCGAGATATTGCAGTTTTGATGTAAGAAACGCTTGAGAAACTCAAAATTTTCGCAGTTCTGATGCTCGAAACTAATAACTAGAACGGCCTAGGGGGAAACTAATCATACCGTTGTAATCGAGCGAGTTTCTACTTTCAGATGCAACAGAAATTTTGCGGATTGGTCAATCCGTTCGCGAGATATGGCAGTTTTGGGGTACGAAACGCTTGAAGAACTCAAAATTTTCGCAGTTCTGATGCTCGAAACGAATAACTAGAACGGCCTAGGGGAAAACTACTCATACGGTTGTAATCTGGCGAGTTTCTACTTTCAGATGCAACAGAAATTTTGCGGATTGGTCAATCCGTTCGCGAGATATTGCAGTTTTGATGTAAGAAACGCTTGAGAAACTCAAAATTTTCGCAGTTCTGATGCTCGAAACTAATAACTAGAACGGCCTAGGGGAAAACTAATCATACCGTTGTAATCGGGCGAGTTTCTACTTTCAGATGCAACAGAAATTTTGCGGATTGGTCAATCCGTTCGCGAGATATGGCAGTTTTGAGGTACGAAACGCTTGAAGAACTCAAAATTTTCGCAGTTCTGATGCTCGAAACGAATAACTAGAACGGCCTAGGGGAAAACTACTCATACCGTTGTAATCGGGCGAGTTTCTACTTTCAGATGCAACAGAAATTTTGCGGATTGGTCAATCCGTTCGCAAGATATTGCAGTTTTGATGTAAGAAACACTTGAGAAACTCAAAATTTTCGCAGTTCTGATGCTCGAAACTAATAACTAGAACGGCCTAGGGGAAAACTACTCATACCGTTGTAATCGGGCGAGTTTCTACTTTCAGATGCAACAGAAATTTTGCGGATTGGTCAATCCGTTCGCGAGATATGGCAGTTTTGAGGTAAGAAACGCTTGAAAAACTCAAAATATTCGCAGTTCTGATGCTCGAAACTAATAACTAGAACGGCCTAGGGGAAAACTACACATACCGTTGTAATCGGGCGAGTTTCTACTTTCAGATGCAACAGAAATTTTGCGGACTGGTCAATCCGTTCGCGAGATATGGCAGTTTTGAGGTGAGAAACGCTTGAAAAACACAAAATTTTCGCAGTTCTGATGCTCGAAACGAATAACTAGAACGGCCTAGGGGAAAACTACTCATACCGTTGTAATCGGGCGAGTTTCTACTTACAGATGCAACAGAAATTTTGCGGATTGGTCAATCCGTTCGCGAGATATGGCAGTTTTGAGGTGAGAAACGCTTGAAAAACACAAAATTTTCGCAGTTCTGATGCTCGAAACGAATAACTAGAACGGCCTAGGGGAAAACTTCTCATACGGTTGTAATCTGGCGAGTTTCTACTTTCAGATGCAACAGAAATTTTGCGGATTGGTCAATCCGTTCGCGAGATATTGCAGTTTTGATGTAAGAAACGCTTGAGAAACTCAAAATTTTCGCAGTTCTGATTCTCGAAACTAATAACTAGAACGGCCTAGGGGAAAACTACTCATACCGTTGTAATCGGGCGAGTTTCTACTTTCAGATGCAACAGAAATTTTGCGGATTGGTCAATCCGCTCGCAAGATATTGCAGTTTTGATGTAAGAAACACTTGAGAAACTCAAAATTTTCGCAGTTCTGATGCTCGAAACTAATAACTAGAACGGCCTAGGGGAAAACTACACATACCGTTGTAATCGGGCGAGTTTCTACTTTCAGATGCAACAGAAATTTTGCGGATTGGTCAATCCGTTCGCGAGATATGGCAGTTTTGAGGTAAGAAACGCTTGAAAAACTCAAAATCTTCGCAGTTCTGATGCTCGAAACTAATAACTAGAACGGCCTAGGGGAAAACTACTCATACCGTTGTAATCGGGCGAGTTTCTACTTTCAGATGCAACAGAAATTTTGCGGACTGGTCAATCCGTTCGCGAGATATGGCAGTTTTGAGGTGAGAAACGCTTGAAAAACACAAAATTTTCGCAGTTCTGATGCTCGAAACGAATAACTAGAACGGCCTAGGGGAAAACTACTCATACCGTTGTAATCGGGCGAGTTTCTACTTACAGATGCAACAGAAATTTTGCGGATTGGTCAATCCGTTCGCGAGATATGGCAGTTTTGAGGTGAGAAACGCTTGAAAAACACAAAATTTTCGCAGTTCTGATGCTCGAAACGAATAACTAGAACGGCCTAGGGGAAAACTTCTCATACGGTTGTAATCGGGCGAGTTTCTACTTTCAGATGCAACAGTAATTTTGCGGATTGGTCAATCCGTTCGCGAGATATTGCAGTTTTGATGTAAGAAACGCTTGAGAAACTCAAAATTTTCGCAGTTCTGATGCTCGAAACTAATAACTAGAACGGCCTAGGGGAAAACTACTCATACGGTTGTAATCTGGCGAGTTTCTACTTTCAGATGCAACAGAAATTTTGCGGATTGGTCAATCCGTTCGCGAGATATTGCAGTTTTGATGTAAGAAACGCTTGAGAAACTCAAAATTTTCGCAGTTCTGATGCTCGAAACTAATAACTAGAACGGCCTAGGGGAAAACTAATCATACCGTTGTAATCGGGCGAGTTTCTACTTTCAGATGCAACAGAAATTTTGCGGATTGGTCAATCCGTTCGCGAGATATGGCAGTTTTGAGGTACGAAACGCTTGAAGAACTCAAAATTTTCGCAGTTCTGATGCTCGAAACGAATAACTAGAACGGCCTAGGGGAAAACTACTCATACCGTTGTAATCGGGCGAGTTTCTACTTTCAGATGCAACAGAAATTTTGCGGATTGGTCAATCCGTTCGCAAGATATTGCAGTTTTGATGTAAGAAACACTTGAGAAACTCAAAATTTTCGCAGTTCTGATGCTCGAAACTAATAACTAGAACGGCCTAGGGGAAAACTACTCATACCTTTGTAATCGGGCGAGTTTCTACTTTCAGATGCAACAGAAATTTTGCGGATTGGTCAATCCGTTCGCGAGATATGGCAGTTTTGAGGTAAGAAACGCTTGAAAAACTCAAAATATTCGCAGTTCTGATGCTCGAAACTAATAACTAGAACGGCCTAGGGGAAAACTACACATACCGTTGTAATCGGGCGAGTTTCTACTTTCAGATGCAACAGAAATTTTGCGGACTGGTCAATCCGTTCGCGAGATATGGCAGTTTTGAGGTGAGAAACGCTTGAAAAACACAAAATTTTCGCAGTTCTGATGCTCGAAACGAATAACTAGAACGGCCTAGGGGAAAACTACTCATACCGTTGTAATCGGGCGAGTTTCTACTTACAGATGCAACAGAAATTTTGCGGATTGGTCAATCCGTTCGCGAGATATGGCAGTTTTGAGGTGAGAAACGCTTGAAAAACACAAAATTTTCGCAGTTCTGATGCTCGAAACGAATAACTAGAACGGCCTAGGGGAAAACTTCTCATACGGTTGTAATCTGGCGAGTTTCTACTTTCAGATGCAACAGAAATTTTGCGGATTGGTCAATCCGTTCGCGAGATATTGCAGTTTTGATGTAAGAAACGCTTGAGAAACTCAAAATTTTCGCAGTTCTGATTCTCGAAACTAATAACTAGAACGGCCTAGGGGAAAACTACTCATACCGTTGTAATCGGGCGAGTTTCTACTTTCAGATGCAACAGAAATTTTGCGGATTGGTCAATCCGCTCGCAAGATATTGCAGTTTTGATGTAAGAAACACTTGAGAAACTCAAAATTTTCGCAGTTCTGATGCTCGAAACTAATAACTAGAACGGCCTAGGGGAAAACTACACATACCGTTGTAATCGGGCGAGTTTCTACTTTCAGATGCAACAGAAATTTTGCGGATTGGTCAATCCGTTCGCGAGATATGGCAGTTTTGAGGTAAGAAACGCTTGAAAAACTCAAAATCTTCGCAGTTCTGATGCTCGAAACTAATAACTAGAACGGCCTAGGGGAAAACTACTCATACCGTTGTAATCGGGCGAGTTTCTACTTTCAGATGCAACAGAAATTTTGCGGACTGGTCAATCCGTTCGCGAGATATGGCAGTTTTGAGGTGAGAAACGCTTGAAAAACACAAAATTTTCGCAGTTCTGATGCTCGAAACGAATAACTAGAACGGCCTAGGGGAAAACTACTCATA
Organism: Ptiloglossa arizonensis; assembly: GCF_051014685.1. Lineage (NCBI taxonomy): Eukaryota > Metazoa > Arthropoda > Insecta > Hymenoptera > Colletidae > Ptiloglossa > Ptiloglossa arizonensis. The sequence continues at coordinate 35,568 of NW_027479417.1, forward strand.
CCGTTGTAATCGGGCGAGTTTCTACTTACAGATGCAACAGAAATTTTGCGGATTGGTCAATCCGTTCGCGAGATATGGCAGTTTTGAGGTGAGAAACGCTTGAAAAACACAAAATTTTCGCAGTTCTGATGCTCGAAACGAATAACTAGAACGGCCTAGGGGAAAACTTCTCATACGGTTGTAATCGGGCGAGTTTCTACTTTCAGATGCAACAGTAATTTTGCGGATTGGTCAATCCGTTCGCGAGATATTGCAGTTTTGATGTAAGAAACGCTTGAGAAACTCAAAATTTTCGCAGTTCTGATGCTCGAAACTAATAACTAGAACGGCCTAGGGGAAAACTACTCATACGGTTGTAATCTGGCGAGTTTCTACTTTCAGATGCAACAGAAATTTTGCGGATTGGTCAATCCGTTCGCGAGATATTGCAGTTTTGATGTAAGAAACGCTTGAGAAACTCAAAATTTTCGCAGTTCTGATGCTCGAAACTAATAACTAGAACGGCCTAGGGGAAAACTACACATACCGTTTTAATCGGGCGAGTTTCTACTTTCAGATGCAACAGAAATTTTGCGGACTGGTCAATCCGTTCGCGAGATATGGCAGTTTTGAGGTGAGAAACGCTTGAAAAACACAAAATTTTCGCAGTTCTGATGCTCGAAACGAATAACTAGAACGGCCTAGGGGAAAACTTCTCATACGGTTGTAATCTGGCGAGTTTCTACTTTCAGATGCAACAGAAATTTTGCGGATTGGTCAATCCGTTCGCGAGATATTGCAGTTTTGATGTAAGAAACGCTTGAGAAACTCAAAATTTTCGCAGTTCTGATTCTCGAAACTAATAACTAGAACGGCCTAGGGGATAACTACTCATACCGTTGTAATCGGGCGAGTTTCTACTTTCAGATGCAACAGAAATTTTGCGGATTGGTCAATCCGTTCGCAAGATATTGCAGTTTTGATGTAAGAAACACTTGAGAAACTCAAAATTTTCGCAGTTCTGATGCTCGAAACTAATAACTAGAACGGCCTAGGGGAAAACTACTCATACCGTTGTAATCGGGCGAGTTTCTACTTTCAGATGCAACAGAAATTTTGCGGATTGGTCAATCCGTTCGCGAGATATGGCAGTTTTGAGGTAAGAAACGCTTGAAAAACTCAAAATATTCGCAGTTCTGATGCTCGAAACTAATAACTAGAACGGCCTAGGGGAAAACTACACATACCGTTGTAATCGGGCGAGTTTCTACTTTCAGATGCAACAGAAATTTTGCGGACTGGTCAATCCGTTCGCGAGATATGGCAGTTTTGAGGTGAGAAACGCTTGAAAAACACAAAATTTTCGCAGTTCTGATGCTCGAAACGAATAACTAGAACGGCCTAGGGGAAAACTACTCATACCGTTGTAATCGGGCGAGTTTCTACTTACAGATGCAACAGAAATTTTGCGGATTGGTCAATCCGTTCGCGAGATATGGCAGTTTTGAGGTGAGAAACGCTTGAAAAACACAAAATTTTCGCAGTTCTGATGCTCGAAACGAATAACTAGAACGGCCTAGGGGAAAACTTCTCATACGGTTGTAATCTGGCGAGTTTCTACTTTCAGATGCAACAGAAATTTTGCGGATTGGTCAATCCGTTCGCGAGATATTGCAGTTTTGATGTAAGAAACGCTTGAGAAACTCAAAATTTTCGCAGTTCTGATTCTCGAAACTAATAACTAGAACGGCCTAGGGGAAAACTACTCATACCGTTGTAATCGGGCGAGTTTCTACTTTCAGATGCAACAGAAATTTTGCGGATTGGTCAATCCGCTCGCAAGATATTGCAGTTTTGATGTAAGAAACACTTGAGAAACTCAAAATTTTCGCAGTTCTGATGCTCGAAACTAATAACTAGAACGGCCTAGGGGAAAACTACACATACCGTTGTAATCGGGCGAGTTTCTACTTTCAGATGCAACAGAAATTTTGCGGATTGGTCAATCCGTTCGCGAGATATGGCAGTTTTGAGGTAAGAAACGCTTGAAAAACTCAAAATCTTCGCAGTTCTGATGCTCGAAACTAATAACTAGAACGGCCTAGGGGAAAACTACTCATACCGTTGTAATCGGGCGAGTTTCTACTTTCAGATGCAACAGAAATTTTGCGGACTGGTCAATCCGTTCGCGAGATATGGCAGTTTTGAGGTGAGAAACGCTTGAAAAACACAAAATTTTCGCAGTTCTGATGCTCGAAACGAATAACTAGAACGGCCTAGGGGAAAACTACTCATACCGTTGTAATCGGGCGAGTTTCTACTTACAGATGCAACAGAAATTTTGCGGATTGGTCAATCCGTTCGCGAGATATGGCAGTTTTGAGGTGAGAAACGCTTGAAAAACACAAAATTTTCGCAGTTCTGATGCTCGAAACGAATAACTAGAACGGCCTAGGGGAAAACTTCTCATACGGTTGTAATCGGGCGAGTTTCTACTTTCAGATGCAACAGTAATTTTGCGGATTGGTCAATCCGTTCGCGAGATATTGCAGTTTTGATGTAAGAAACGCTTGAGAAACTCAAAATTTTCGCAGTTCTGATGCTCGAAACTAATAACTAGAACGGCCTAGGGGAAAACTACTCATACGGTTGTAATCTGGCGAGTTTCTACTTTCAGATGCAACAGAAATTTTGCGGATTGGTCAATCCGTTCGCGAGATATTGCAGTTTTGATGTAAGAAACGCTTGAGAAACTCAAAATTTTCGCAGTTCTGATGCTCGAAACTAATAACTAGAACGGCCTAGGGGAAAACTAATCATACCGTTGTAATCGGGCGAGTTTCTACTTTCAGATGCAACAGAAATTTTGCGGATTGGTCAATCCGTTCGCGAGATATGGCAGTTTTGAGGTACGAAACGCTTGAAGAACTCAAAATTTTCGCAGTTCTGATGCTCGAAACGAATAACTAGAACGGCCTAGGGGAAAACTACTCATACCGTTGTAATCGGGCGAGTTTCTACTTTCAGATGCAACAGAAATTTTGCGGATTGGTCAATCCGTTCGCAAGATATTGCAGTTTTGATGTAAGAAACACTTGAGAAACTCAAAATTTTCGCAGTTCTGATGCTCGAAACTAATAACTAGAACGGCCTAGGGGAAAACTACTCATACCGTTGTAATCGGGCGAGTTTCTACTTTCAGATGCAACAGAAATTTTGCGGATTGGTCAATCCGTTCGCGAGATATGGCAGTTTTGAGGTAAGAAACGCTTGAAAAACTCAAAATATTCGCAGTTCTGATGCTCGAAACTAATAACTAGAACGGCCTAGGGGAAAACTACACATACCGTTGTAATCGGGCGAGTTTCTACTTTCAGATGCAACAGAAATTTTGCGGACTGGTCAATCCGTTCGCGAGATATGGCAGTTTTGAGGTGAGAAACGCTTGAAAAACACAAAATTTTCGCAGTTCTGATGCTCGAAACGAATAACTAGAACGGCCTAGGGGAAAACTACTCATACCGTTGTAATCGGGCGAGTTTCTACTTACAGATGCAACAGAAATTTTGCGGATTGGTCAATCCGTTCGCGAGATATGGCAGTTTTGAGGTGAGAAACGCTTGAAAAACACAAAATTTTCGCAGTTCTGATGCTCGAAACGAATAACTAGAACGGCCTAGGGGAAAACTTCTCATACGGTTGTAATCTGGCGAGTTTCTACTTTCAGATGCAACAGAAATTTTGCGGATTGGTCAATCCGTTCGCGAGATATTGCAGTTTTGATGTAAGAAACGCTTGAGAAACTCAAAATTTTCGCAGTTCTGATTCTCGAAACTAATAACTAGAACGGCCTAGGGGAAAACTACTCATACCGTTGTAATCGGGCGAGTTTCTACTTTCAGATGCAACAGAAATTTTGCGGATTGGTCAATCCGCTCGCAAGATATTGCAGTTTTGATGTAAGAAACACTTGAGAAACTCAAAATTTTCGCAGTTCTGATGCTCGAAACTAATAACTAGAACGGCCTAGGGGAAAACTACACATACCGTTGTAATCGGGCGAGTTTCTACTTTCAGATGCAACAGAAATTTTGCGGATTGGTCAATCCGTTCGCGAGATATGGCAGTTTTGAGGTAAGAAACGCTTGAAAAACTCAAAATCTTCGCAGTTCTGATGCTCGAAACTAATAACTAGAACGGCCTAGGGGAAAACTACTCATACCGTTGTAATCGGGCGAGTTTCTACTTTCAGATGCAACAGAAATTTTGCGGACTGGTCAATCCGTTCGCGAGATATGGCAGTTTTGAGGTGAGAAACGCTTGAAAAACACAAAATTTTCGCAGTTCTGATGCTCGAAACGAATAACTAGAACGGCCTAGGGGAAAACTACTCATACCGTTGTAATCGGGCGAGTTTCTACTTACAGATGCAACAGAAATTTTGCGGATTGGTCAATCCGTTCGCGAGATATGGCAGTTTTGAGGTGAGAAACGCTTGAAAAACACAAAATTTTCGCAGTTCTGATGCTCGAAACGAATAACTAGAACGGCCTAGGGGAAAACTTCTCATACGGTTGTAATCGGGCGAGTTTCTACTTTCAGATGCAACAGTAATTTTGCGGATTGGTCAATCCGTTCGCGAGATATTGCAGTTTTGATGTAAGAAACGCTTGAGAAACTCAAAATTTTCGCAGTTCTGATGCTCGAAACTAATAACTAGAACGGCCTAGGGGAAAACTACTCATACGGTTGTAATCTGGCGAGTTTCTACTTTCAGATGCAACAGAAATTTTGCGGATTGGTCAATCCGTTCGCGAGATATTGCAGTTTTGATGTAAGAAACGCTTGAGAAACTCAAAATTTTCGCAGTTCTGATGCTCGAAACTAATAACTAGAACGGCCTAGGGGAAAACTACACATACCGTTTTAATCGGGCGAGTTTCTACTTTCAGATGCAACAGAAATTTTGCGGACTGGTCAATCCGTTCGCGAGATATGGCAGTTTTGAGGTGAGAAACGCTTGAAAAACACAAAATTTTCGCAGTTCTGATGCTCGAAACGAATAACTAGAACGGCCTAGGGGAAAACTTCTCATACGGTTGTAATCTGGCGAGTTTCTACTTTCAGATGCAACAGAAATTTTGCGGATTGGTCAATCCGTTCGCGAGATATTGCAGTTTTGATGTAAGAAACGCTTGAGAAACTCAAAATTTTCGCAGTTCTGATTCTCGAAACTAATAACTAGAACGGCCTAGGGGATAACTACTCATACCGTTGTAATCGGGCGAGTTTCTACTTTCAGATGCAACAGAAATTTTGCGGATTGGTCAATCCGTTCGCAAGATATTGCAGTTTTGATGTAAGAAACACTTGAGAAACTCAAAATTTTCGCAGTTCTGATGCTCGAAACTAATAACTAGAACGGCCTAGGGGAAAACTACACATACCGTTGTAATCGGGCGAGTTTCTACTTTCAGATGCAACAGAAATTTTGCGGATTGGTCAATCAGTTCGCGAGATATGGCAGTTTTGAGGTGAGAAACGCTTGAAAAACACAAAATTTTCGCAGTTCTGATGCTCGAAACGAATAACTAGAACGGCCTAGGGGAAAACTACTCATACCGTTGTAATCGGGCGAGTTTCTACTTACAGATGCAACAGAAATTTTGCGGATTGGTCAATCCGTTCGCGAGATATGGCAGTTTTGAGGTGAGAAACGCTTGAAAAACACAAAATTTTCGCAGTTCTGATGCTCGAAACGAATAACTAGAACGGCCTAGGGGAAAACTTCTCATACGGTTGTAATCGGGCGAGTTTCTACTTTCAGATGCAACAGTAATTTTGCGGATTGGTCAATCCGTTCGCGAGATATTGCAGTTTTGATGTAAGAAACGCTTGAGAAACTCAAAATTTTCGCAGTTCTGATGCTCGAAACTAATAACTAGAACGGCCTAGGGGAAAACTACTCATACGGTTGTAATCTGGCGAGTTTCTACTTTCAGATGCAACAGAAATTTTGCGGATTGGTCAATCCGTTCGCGAGATATTGCAGTTTTGATGTAAGAAACGCTTGAGAAACTCAAAATTTTCGCAGTTCTGATGCTCGAAACTAATAACTAGAACGGCCTAGGGGAAAACTACTCATACCGTTGTAATCGGGCGAGTTTCTACTTTCAGATGCAACAGAAATTTTGCGGATTGGTCAATCCGTTCGCGAGATATGGCATTTTTGAGGTAATAAACGCTTGAAAAACTCAAAATCTTCGCAGTTCTGATGCTCGAAACTAATAACTAGAACGGCCTAGGGGAAAACTAATCATACCGTTGTAATCGGGCGAGTTTCTACTTTCAGATGCAACAGAAATTTTGCGGATTGGTCAATCCGTTCGCAAGATATGGCAGTTTTGAGGTACGAAACGCTTGAAGAACTCAAAATTTTCGCAGTTCTGATGCTCGAAACGAATAACTAGAACGGCCTAGGGGAAAACTACTCATACCGTTGTAATCGGGCGAGTTTCTACTTTCAGATGCAACAGAAATTTTGCGGATTGGTCAATCCGTTCGCAAGATATTGCAGTTTTGATGTAAGAAACACTTGAGAAACTCAAAATTTTCGCAGTTCTGATGCTCGAAACTAATAACTAGAACGGCCTAGGGGAAAACTACTCATACCGTTGTAATCGGGCGAGTTTCTACTTTCAGATGCAACAGAAATTTTGCGGATTGGTCAATCCGTTCGCGAGATATTGCAGTTTTGATGTAAGAAACACTTGAGAAACTCAAAATTTTCGCAGTTCTGATGCTCGAAACTAATAACTAGAACGGCCTAGGGGAAAACTACACATACCGTTGTAATCGGGCGAGTTTCAACTTTCAGATGCAACAGAAATTTTGCGGATTGGTCAATCCGTTCGCGAGATATGGCAGTTTTGAGGTAAGAAACGCTTGAAAAACTCAAAATCTTCAAAGTTCTGATGCTCGAAACTAATAACTAGAACGGCCTAGGGGAAAACTAATTATACCGTTGTAATCGGGCGAGTTTCTACTTTCAGATGCAACAGAAATTTTGCGGATTGGTCAATCCGTTCGCGAGATATGGCAGTTTTGAGGTACGAAACGCTTGAAGAACTCAAAATTTTCGCAGTTCTGATGCTCGAAACGAATAACTAGAACGGCCTAGGGGAAAACTACTCATACCGTTGTAATCGGCCGAGTTTCTACTTTCAGATGCAACAGAAATTTTGCGGATTGGTCAATCCGTTCGCAAGATATTGCAGTTTTGATGTAAGAAACACTTGAGAAACTCAAAATTGTCGCAGTTCTGATGCTCGAAACTAATAACTAGAACGGCCTAGGGGAAAACTACACATACCGTTGTAATCGGGCGAGTTTCTACTTTCAGATGCAACAGAAATTTTGCGGATTGGTCAATCCGTTCGCGAGATATGGCAGTTTTGAGGTAAGAAACGCTTGAAAAACTCAAAATCTTCGCAGTTCTGATGCTCGAAACGAATAACTAGAACGGCCTAGGGGAAAACTACTCATACCGTTGTAATCGGGCGAGTTTCTACTTTCAGATGCAACACAAATTTTGCGGATTGGTCAATCTGTTCGCGAGATATGGCAGTTTTGAGGTAAGAAACGCTTGAAAAACTCAAAATATTCGCAGTTCTGATGCTCGAAACTAATAACTAGAACGGCCTAGGGGAAAACTACACATACCGTTGTAATCGGGCGAGTTTCTACTTTCAGATGCAACAGAAATTTTGCGGACTGGTCAATCCGTTCGCGAGATATGGCAGTTTTGAGGTGAGAAACGCTTGAAAAACACAAAATTTTCGCAGTTCTGATGCTCGAAACGAATAACTAGAACGGCCTAGGGGAAAACTACTCATACCGTTGTAATCGGGCGAGTTTCTACTTACAGATGCAACAGAAATTTTGCGGATTGGTCAATCCGTTCGCGAGATATGGCAGTTTTGAGGTGAGAAACGCTTGAAAAACACAAAATCTTCGCAGTTCTGATGCTCGAAACGAATAACTAGAACGGCCTAGGGGAAAACTACTCATACCGTTGTAATCGGGCGAGTTTCTACTTTCAGATGCAACAGAAATTTTGCGGATTGGTCAATCCGTTCGCGAGATATGGCAGTTTTGAGGTAAGAAACGCTTGAAAAACTCAAAATATTCGCAGTTCTGATGCTCGAAACTAATAACTAGAACGGCCTAGGGGAAAACTACACATACCGTTGTAATCGGGCGAGTTTCTACTTTCAGATGCAACAGAAATTTTGCGGACTGGTCAATCCGTTCGCGAGATATGGCAGTTTTGAGGTGAGAAACGCTTGAAAAACACAAAATTTTCGCAGTTCTGATGCTCGAAACGAATAACTAGAACGGCCTAGGGGAAAACTACTCATACCGTTGTAATCGGGCGAGTTTCTACTTACAGATGCAACAGAAATTTTGCGGATTGGTCAATCCGTTCGCGAGATATGGCAGTTTTGAGGTGAGAAACGCTTGAAAAACACAAAATTTTCGCAGTTCTGATGCTCGAAACTAATAACTAGAACGGCCTAGGGGAAAACTACTCATACCGTTGTAATCGGGCGAGTTTCTACTTTCAGATGCAACAGAAATTTTGCGGATTGGTCAATCCGTTCGCGAGATATGGCAGTTTTGAGGTAAGAAACGCTTGAAAAACTCAAAATATTCGCAGTTCTGATGCTCGAAACTAATAACTAGAACGGCCTAGGGGAAAACTACTCATACGGTTGTAATCTGGCGAGTTTCTACTTTCAGATGCAACAGAAATTTTGCGGATTGGTCAATCCGTTCGCGAGATATTGCAGTTTTGATGTAAGAAACGCTTGAGAAACTCAAAATTTTCGCAGTTCTGATACTCGAAACTAATAACTAGAACGGCCTAGGGGAAAACTACTCATACCGTTGTAATCGGGCGAGTTTCTACTTTCAGATGCAACAGAAATTTTGCGGATTGGTCAATCCGTTCGCGAGATATGGCATTTTTGAGGTAAGAAACGCTTGAAAAACTCAAAATCTTCAAAGTTCTGATGCTCGAAACTAATAACTAGAACGGCCTAGGGGAAAACTAATTATACCGTTGTAATCGGGCGAGTTTCTACTTTCAGATGCAACAGAAATTTTGCGGATTGGTCAATCCGTTCGCGAGATATGGCAGTTTTGAGGTACGAAACGCTTGAAGAACTGAAAATTTTCGCAGTTCTGATGCTCGAAACGAATAACTAGAACGGCCTAGGGGAAAACTACTCATACCGTTGTAATCGGCCGAGTTTCTACATTCAGATGCAACAGAAATTTTGCGGACTGGTCAATCCGTTCGCGAGATATGGCAGTTTTGAGGTGAGAAACGCTTGAAAAACACAAAATTTTCGCAGTTCTGATGCTCGAAACGAATAACTAGAACGGCCTAGGGGAAAACTACTCATACCGTTGTAATCGGGCGAGTTTCTACTTACAGATGCAACAGAAATTTTGCGGATTGGTCAATCCGTTCGCGAGATATGGCAGTTTTGAGGTGAGAAACGCTTGAAAAACACAAAATTTTCGCAGTTCTGATGCTCGAAACTAATAACTAGAACGGCCTAGGGGAAAACTACTCATACCGTTGTAATCGGGCGAGTTTCTACTTTCAGATGCAACAGAAATTTTGCGGATTGGTCAATCCGTTCGCGAGATATGGCAGTTTTGAGGTAAGAAACGCTTGAAAAACTCAAAATATTCGCAGTTCTGATGCTCGAAACTAATAACTAGAACGGCCTAGGGGAAAACTACTCATACGGTTGTAATCTGGCGAGTTTCTACTTTCAGATGCAACAGAAATTTTGCGGATTGGTCAATCCGTTCGCGAGATATTGCAGTTTTGATGTAAGAAACGCTTGAGAAACTCAAAATTTTCGCAGTTCTGATACTCGAAACTAATAACTAGAACGGCCTAGGGGAAAACTACTCATACCGTTGTAATCGGGCGAGTTTCTACTTTCAGATGCAACAGAAATTTTGCGGATTGGTCAATCCGTTCGCGAGATATGGCATTTTTGAGGTAAGAAACGCTTGAAAAACTCAAAATCTTCAAAGTTCTGATGCTCGAAACTAATAACTAGAACGGCCTAGGGGAAAACTAATTATACCGTTGTAATCGGGCGAGTTTCTACTTTCAGATGCAACAGAAATTTTGCGGATTGGTCAATCCGTTCGCGAGATATGGCAGTTTTGAGGTACGAAACGCTTGAAGAACTCAAAATTTTCGCAGTTCTGATGCTCGAAACGAATAACTAGAACGGCCTAGGGGAAAACTACTCATACCGTTGTAATCGGCCGAGTTTCTACATTCAGATGCAACAGAAATTTTGCGGATTGGTCAATCCGTTCGCAAGATATTGCAGTTTTGATGTAAGAAACACTTGAGAAACTCAAAATTGTCGCAGTTCTGATGCTCGAAACTAATAACTAGAACGGCCTAGGGGAAAACTACACATACCGTTGTAATCGGGCGAGTTTCTACTTTCAGATGCAACAGAAATTTTGCGGATTGGTCAATCCGTTCGCGAGATATGGCAGTTTTGAGGTAAGAAACGCTTGAAAAACTCAAAATCTTCGCAGTTCTGATGCTCGAAACGAATAACTAGAACGGCCTAGGAGAAAACTACTCATACCGTTGTAATCGGGCGAGTTTCTACTTTCAGATGCAACAGAAATTTTGCGGATTGGTCAATCCGTTCGCGAGATATGGCAGTTTTGAGGTACGAAACGCTTGAAGAACTCAAAATTTTCGCAGTTCTGATGCTCGAAACGAATAACTAGAACGGCCTAGGGGAAAACTACTCATAACGTTGTAATCGGCCGAGTTTCTACTTTCAGATGCAACAGAAATTTTGCGGATTGGTCAATCCGTTCGCAAGATATTGCAGTTTTGATGTAAGAAACACTTGAGAAACTCAAAATTGTCGCAGTTCTGATGCTCGAAACTAATAACTAGAACGGCCTAGGGGAAAACTACACATACCGTTGTAATCGGGCGAGTTTCTACTTTCAGATGCAACAGAAATTTTGCGGATTGGTCAATCCGTTCGCGAGATATGGCAGTTTTGAGGTAAGAAACGCTTGAAAAACTCAAAATCTTCGCAGTTCTGATGCTCGAAACGAATAACTAGAACGGCCTAGGGGAAAACTACTCATACCGTTGTAATCGGGCGAGTTTCTACTTTCAGATGCAACAGAAATTTTGCGGATTGGTCAATCCGTTCGCGAGATATGGCAGTTTTGAGGTAAGAAACGCTTGAAAAACTCAAAATATTCGCAGTTCTGATGCTCGAAACTAATAACTAGAACGGCCTAGGGGAAAACTACACATACCGTTGTAATCGGGCGAGTTTCTACTTTCAGATGCAACAGAAATTTTGCGGACTGGTCAATCCGTTCGCGAGATATGGCAGTTTTGAGGTGAGAAACGCTTGAAAAACACAAAATTTTCGCAGTTCTGATGCTCGAAACGAATAACTAGAACGGCCTAGGGGAAAACTACTCATACCGTTGTAATCGGGCGAGTTTCTACTTACAGATGCAACAGAAATTTTGCGGATTGGTCAATCCGTTCGCGAGATATGGCAGTTTTGAGGTGAGAAACGCTTGAAAAACACAAAATTTTCGCAGTTCTGATGCTCGAAACTAATAACTAGAACGGCCTAGGGGAAAACTACTCATACCGTTGTAATCGGGCGAGTTTCTACTTTCAGATGCAACAGAAATTTTGCGGATTGGTCAATCCGTTCGCGAGATATGGCAGTTTTGAGGTAAGAAACGCTTGAAAAACTCAAAATATTCGCAGTTCTGATGCTCGAAACTAATAACTAGAACGGCCTAGGGGAAAACTACTCATACGGTTGTAATCTGGCGAGTTTCTACTTTCAGATGCAACAGAAATTTTGCGGATTGGTCAATCCGTTCGCGAGATATTGCAGTTTTGATGTAAGAAACGCTTGAGAAACTCAAAATTTTCGCAGTTCTGATACTCGAAACTAATAACTAGAACGGCCTAGGGGAAAACTACTCATACCGTTGTAATCGGGCGAGTTTCTACTTTCAGATGCAACAGAAATTTTGCGGATTGGTCAATCCGTTCGCGAGATATGGCATTTTTGAGGTAAGAAACGCTTGAAAAACTCAAAATCTTCAAAGTTCTGATGCTCGAAACTAATAACTAGAACGGCCTAGGGGAAAACTAATTATACCGTTGTAATCGGGCGAGTTTCTACTTTCAGATGCAACAGAAATTTTGCGGATTGGTCAATCCGTTCGCGAGATATGGCAGTTTTGAGGTACGAAACGCTTGAAGAACTCAAAATTTTCGCAGTTCTGATGCTCGAAACGAATAACTAGAACGGCCTAGGGGAAAACTACTCATACCGTTGTAATCGGCCGAGTTTCTACTTTCAGATGCAACAGAAATTTTGCGGATTGGTCAATCCGTTCGCAAGATATTGCAGTTTTGATGTAAGAAACACTTGAGAAACTCAAAATTGTCGCAGTTCTGATGCTCGAAACTAATAACTAGAACGGCCTAGGGGAAAACTACACATACCGTTGTAATCGGGCGAGTTTCTACTTTCAGATGCAACAGAAATTTTGCGGATTGGTCAATCCGTTCGCGAGATATGGCAGTTTTGAGGTAAGAAACGCTTGAAAAACTCAAAATCTTCGCAGTTCTGATGCTCGAAACGAATAACTAGAACGGCCTAGGGGAAAACTACTCATACCGTTGTAATCGGGCGAGTTTCTACTTTCAGATGCAACAGAAATTTTGCGGATTGGTCAATCCGTTCGCGAGATATGGCAGTTTTGAGGTAAGAAACGCTTGAAAAACTCAAAATATTCGCAGTTCTGATGCACGAAACTAATAACTAGAACGGCCTAGGGGAAAACTACACATACCGTTGTAATCGGGCGAGTTTCTACTTTCAGATGCAACAGAAATTTTGCGGACTGGTCAATCCGTTCGCGAGATATGGCAGTTTTGAGGTGAGAAACGCTTGAAAAACACAAAATTTTCGCAGTTCTGATGCTCGAAACGAATAACTAGAACGGCCTAGGGGAAAACTACTCATACCGTTGTAATCGGGCGAGTTTCTACTTTCAGATGCAACAGAAATTTTGCGGATTGGTCAATCCGTTCGCAAGATATTGCAGTTTTGATGTAAGAAACACTTGAGAAACTCAAAATTTTCGCAGTTCTGATGCTCGAAACTAATAACTAGAACGGCCTAGGGGAAAACTACTCATACCGTTGTAATCGGGGAGTTTCTACTTTCAGATGCAACAGAAATTTTGCGGATTGGTCAATCCGTTCGCAAGATATGGCAGTTTTGAGGTACGAAACGCTTGAAGAACTCAAAATTTTCGCAGTTCTGATGCTCGAAACGAATAACTAGAACGGCCTAGGGGAAAACTACTCATACCGTTGTAATCGGGCGAGTTTCTACTTTCAGATGCAACAGAAATTTTGCGGACTGGTCCATCCGTTCGCGAGATATGGCAGTTTTGAGGTGAGAAACGCTTGAAAAACACAAAATTTTCGCAGTTCTGATGCTCGAAACGAATAACTAGAACGGCCTAGGGGAAAACTACTCATACCGTTGTAATCGGTCGAGTTTCTACTTACAGATGCAACAGAAATTTTGCGGATTGGTCAATCCGTTCGCGAGATATGGCAGTTTTGAAGTGAGAAACGCTTGAAAAACACAAAATTTTCGCAGTTCTGATGCTCGAAACGAATAACTAGAACGGCCTAGGGGAAAACTTCTCATACGGTTGTAATCGGGCGAGTTTCTACTTTCAGATGCAACAGAAATTTTGCGGATTGGTCAATCCGTTCGCGAGATATGGCATTTTTGAGGTAAGAAACGCTTGAAAAACTGAAAATCTTCGCAGTTCTGATGCTCGAAACTAATAACTAGAACGGCCTAGGGGAAAACTAATCATACCGTTGTAATCGGGCGAGTTTCTACTTTCAGATGCAACAGAAATTTTGCGGATTGGTCAATCCGTTCGCGAGATATGGCAGTTTTGAGGTACGAAACGCTTGAAGAACTAAAAATTTTCGCAGTTCTGATGCTCGAAACGAATAACTAGAACGGCCTAGGGGAAAACTACTCATACCGTTGTAATCGGGCGAGTTTCTACTTTCAGATGCAACATAAATTTTGCGGATTGGTCAATCCGTTCGCAAGATATTGCAGTTTTGATGTAAGAAACACTTGAGAAACTCAAAATTTTCGCAGTTCTGATGCTCGAAACTAATAACTAGAACGGCCTAGGGGAAAACTACACATACCGTTGTAATCGGGCGAGTTTCTACTTTCAGATGCAACAGAAATTTTGCGGATTGGTCAATCCGTTCGCGAGATATGGCAGTTTTGAGGTAAGAAACGCTTGAAAAACTCAAAATCTTCGCAGTTCTGATGCTCGAAACGAATAACTAGAACGGCCTAGGGGAAAACTACTCATACCGTTGTAATCGGGCGAGTTTCTACTTTCAGATGCAACAGAAATTTTGCGGATTGGTCAATCCGTTCGCGAGATATGGCAGTTTTGAGGGAAGAAACGCTTGAAAAACTCAAAATATTCGCAGTTCTGATGCTCGAAACTAATAACTAGAACGGCCTAGGGGAAAACTAATCATTCCGTTGTAATCGGGCGAGTTTCTACTTTCAGATGCAACAGAAGTTTTGCGGATTGGTCAATCCGTTCGCGAGATATGGCAGTTTTGAGGTACGAAACGCTTGAAGAACTCAAAATTTTCGCAGTTCTGATGCTCGAAACGAATAACTAGAACGGCCTAGGGGAAAACTACTCATACCGTTGTAATCGGGCGAGTTTCCACTTTCAGATGCAACAGAAATTTTGCGGATTGGTCAATCCGTTCGCAAGATATTGCAGTTTTGATGTAAGAAACACTTGAGAAACTCAAAATTTTCGCAGTTCTGATGCTCGAAACTAATAACTAGAACGGCCTACGGGAAAACTACACATACCGTTGTAATCGGGCGAGTTTCTACTTTCAGATGCAACAGAAATTTTGCGGATTGGTCAATCCGTTCGCGAGATATGGCAGTTTTGAGGTAAGAAACGCTTGAAAAACTCAAAATATTCGCAGTTCTGATGCTCGAAACGAATAACTAGAACGGCCTAGGGGAAAACTACTCATACCGTTGTAATCGGGCGAGTTTCTACTTTCAGATGCAACAGAAATTTTATGGATTGGTCAATCCGTTCGCGAGATATGGCAGTTTTGATGTAAGAAACGCTTGAAAAACTCAAAATATTCGCAGTTCTGATGCTCGAAACTAATAACTAGAACGGCCTAGGGGAAAACTACACATACCGTTGTAATCGGGCGAGTTTCTACTTTCAGATGCAACAGAAATTTTGCGGACTGGTCAATCCGTTCGCGAGATATGGCTGTTTTGAGGTGAGAAACGCTTGAAAAACACAAAATTTTCGCAGTTCTGATGCTCGAAACGAATAACTAGAACGGCCTAGGGGAAAACTACTCATACCGTTGTAATCGGGCGAGTTTCTACTTACAGATGCAACAGAAATTTTGCGGATTGGTCAATCCGTTCGCGAGATATGGCAGTTTTGAGGTGAGAAACGCTTGAAAAACACAAAATTTTCGCAGTTCTGATGCTCGAAACGAATAACTAGAACGGCCTAGGGGAAAACTTCTCATACGGTTGTAATCGGGCGAGTTTCTACTTTCAGATGCAACAGAAATTTTGCGGATTGGTCAATCCGTTCGCGAGATATTGCAGTTTTGATGTAAGAAACGCTTGAGAAACTCAAAATTTTCGCAGTTCTGATGCTCGAAACTAATAACTAGAACGGCCTAGGGGAAAACTAATCATACCGTTGTAATCGGGCGAGTTTCTACTTTCAGATGCAACAGAAATTTTGCGGATTGGTCAATCCGTTCGCGAGATATTGCAGTTTTGATGTAAGAAACACTTGAGAAACTCAAAATTTTCGCAGTTCTGATGCTCGAAACTAATAACTAGAACGGCCTAGGGGAAAACTACACATACCGTTGTAATCGGGCGAGTTTCTACTTACAGACGCAACAGAAATTTTGCGGATTGGTCAATCCGTTCGCGAGATATGGCAGTTTTGAGGTGAGAAACGCTTGAAAAACACAAAATTTTCGCAGTTCTGATGCTCGAAACGAATAACTAGAACGGCCTAGGGGAAAACTACTCATACCGTTGTAATCGGGCGAGTTTCTACTTACAGATGCAACAGAAATTTTGCGGATTGGTCAATCCGTTCGCGAGATATGGCAGTTTTGAGGTGAGAAACGCTTGAAAAACACAAAATTTTCGCAGTTCTGATGCTCGAAACGAATAACTAGAACGGCCTAGGGGAAAACTTCTCATACGGTTGTAATCGGGCGAGTTTCTACTTTCAGATGCAACAGAAATTTTGCGGATTGGTCAATCCGTTCGCGAGATATTGCAGTTTTGATGTAAGAAACGCTTGAGAAACTCAACATTTTCGCAGTTCTGATGCTCGAAACTAATAACTAGAACGGCCTAGGGGAAAACTACTCATACGGTTGTAATCTGGCGAGTTTCTACTTTCAGATGCAACAGAAATTTTGCGGATTGGTCCATCCGTTCGCGAGATATTGCAGTTTTGATGTAAGAAACGCTTGAGAAACTCAAAATTTTCGCAGTTCTGATTCTCGAAACTAATAACTAGAACGGCCTAGGGGAAAACTACTCATACCGTTGTAATCGGGCGAGTTTCTACTTTCAGATGCAACAGAAATTTTGCGGATTGGTCAATCCGTTCGCGAGATATGGCATTTTTGAGGTAAGAAACGCCTGAAAAACTCAAAATCTTCGCAGTTCTGATGCTCGAAACTAATAACTAGAACGGCCTAGGGGAAAACTAATCATTCCGTTGTAATCGGGCGAGATTCTACTTTCAGATGCAACAGAAATTTTGCGGATTGGTCAATCCGTTCGCGAGATATGGCAGTTTTGAGGTACGAAACGCTTGAAGAACTCAAAATTTTCGCAGTTCTGATGCTCGAAACGAATAACTAGAACGGCCTAGGGGAAAACTTCTCACACGGTTGTAATCGGGCGAGTTTCTACTTTCAGATGCAACAGAAATTTTGCGGATTGGTCAATCCGTTCGCGAGATATTGCAGTTTTGATGTAAGAAACGCTTGAGAAACTCAACATTTTCGCAGTTCTGATGCTCGAAACTAATAACTAGAACGGCCTAGGGGAAAACTAATCATACCGTTGTAATCGGGCGAGTTTCTACTTTCAGATGCAACAGAAATTTTGCGGATTGGTCAATCCGTTCGCGAGATATTGCAGTTTTGATGTAAGAAACACATGAGAAACTCAAAATTTTCGCAGTTCTGATGCTCGAAACTAATAACTAGAACGGCCTAGGGGAAAACTACACATACCGTTGTAATCGGGCGAGTTTCTACTTACAGATGCAACAGAAATTTTGCGGATTGGTCAATCCGTTCGCGAGATATTGCAGTTTTGATGTAAGAAACGCTTGAGAAACTCAAAATTTTCGCAGTTCTGATGCTCGAAACTAATAACTAGAACGGCCTAGGGGAAAACTACTCATACCGTTGTAATCGGGCGAGTTTCTACTTTCAGATGCAACAGAAATTTTGCGGATTGGTCAATCCGTTCGCGAGATATGGCAGTTTTGAGGTACGAAACGCTTGAAAAACTCAAAATTTTCGCAGTTCTGATGCTCGAAACGAATAACTAGAACGGCCTCGGGGAAAACTACTCATACCGTTGTAATCGGGCGAGTTTCTACTTTCAGATGCAACAGAAATTTTGCGGATTGGTCAATCCGTTCGCGAGATATGGCAGTTTTGAGGTACGAAACGCTTGAAAAACTCAAAATTTTTGCAGTTCTGATGCTCGAAACTAATAACTAGAACGGCCTAGGGGAAAACTACACATACCGTTGTAATCGGGCGAGTTTCTACTTTCAGATGCAACAGAAATTTTGCGGATTGGTCAATCCGTTCGCGAGATATGGCAGTTTTGAGGTAAGAAACGCTTGAAAAACTCAAAATCTTCGCAGTTCTGATGCTCGAAACGAATAACTAGAACGGCCTAGGGGAAAACTACTCATACCGTTGTAATCGGGCGAGTTTCTACTTTCAGATGCAACAGAAATTTTGCGGATTGGTCAATCCGTTCGCGAGATATGGCAGTTTTGAGGGAAGAAACGCTTGAAAAACTCAAAATATTCGCAGTTCTGATGCTCGAAACTAATAACTAGAACGGCCTAGGGGGAAACTAATCATTCCGTTGTAATCGGGCGAGTTTCTACTTTCAGATGCAACAGAAGTTTTGCGGATTGGTCAATCCGTTCGCGAGATATGGCAGTTTTGAGGTACGAAACGCTTGAAGAACTCAAAATTTTCGCAGTTCTGATGCTCGAAACGAATAACTAGAACGGCCTAGGGGAAAACTACTCATACCGTTGTAATCGGGCGAGTTTCCACTTTCAGATGCAACAGAAATTTTGCGGATTGGTCAATCCGTTCGCAAGATATTGCAGTTTTGATGTAAGAAACACTTGAGAAACTCAAAATTTTCGCAGTTCTGATGCTCGAAACTAATAACTAGAACGGCCTACGGGAAAACTACACATACCGTTGTAATCGGGCGAGTTTCTACTTTCAGATGCAACAGAAATTTTGCGGATTGGTCAATCCGTTCGCGAGATATGGCAGTTTTGAGGTAAGAAACGCTTGAAAAACTCAAAATATTCGCAGTTCTGATGCTCGAAACGAATAACTAGAACGGCCTAGGGGGAAACTAATCATTCCGTTGTAATCGGGCGAGTTTCTACTTTCAGATGCAACAGAAGTTTTGCGGATTGGTCAATCCGTTCGCGAGATATGGCAGTTTTGAGGTACGAAACGCTTGAAGAACTCAAAATTTTCGCAGTTCTGATGCTCGAAACGAATAACTAGAACGGCCTAGGGGAAAACTACTCATACCGTTGTAATCGGGCGAGTTTCCACTTTCAGATGCAACAGAAATTTTGCGGATTGGTCAATCCGTTCGCAAGATATTGCAGTTTTGATGTAAGAAACACTTGAGAAACTCAAAATTTTCGCAGTTCTGATGCTCGAAACTAATAACTAGAACGGCCTACGGGAAAACTACACATACCGTTGTAATCGGGCGAGTTTCTACTTTCAGATGCAACAGAAATTTTGCGGATTGGTCAATCCGTTCGCGAGATATGGCAGTTTTGAGGGAAGAAACGCTTGAAAAACTCAAAATATTCGCAGTTCTGATGCTCGAAACTAATAACTAGAACGGCCTAGGGGGAAACTAATCATTCCGTTGTAATCGGGCGAGTTTCTACTTTCAGATGCAACAGAAGTTTTGCGGATTGGTCAATCCGTTCGCGAGATATGGCAGTTTTGAGGTACGAAACGCTTGAAGAACTCAAAATTTTCGCAGTTCTGATGCTCGAAACGAATAACTAGAACGGCCTAGGGGAAAACTACTCATACCGTTGTAATCGGGCGAGTTTCCACTTTCAGATGCAACAGAAATTTTGCGGATTGGTCAATCCGTTCGCAAGATATTGCAGTTTTGATGTAAGAAACACTTGAGAAACTCAAAATTTTCGCAGTTCTGATGCTCGAAACTAATAACTAGAACGGCCTACGGGAAAACTACACATACCGTTGTAATCGGGCGAGTTTCTACTTTCAGATGCAACAGAAATTTTGCGGATTGGTCAATCCGTTCGCGAGATATGGCAGTTTTGAGGTAAGAAACGCTTGAAAAACTCAAAATATTCGCAGTTCTGATGCTCGAAACGAATAACTAGAACGGCCTAGGGGAAAACTACTCATACCGTTGTAACCGGGCGAGTTTCTACTTTCAGATGCAACAGAAATTTTATGGATTGGTCAATCCGTTCGCGAGATATGGCAGTTTTGAGGTAAGAAACGCTTGAAAAACTCAAAATATTCGCAGTTCTGATGCTCGAAACTAATAACTAGAACGGCCTAGGGGAAAACTACACATACCGTTGTAATCGGGCGAGTTTCTACTTTCAGATGCAACAGAAATTTTGCGGACTGGTCAATCCGTTCGCGAGATATGGCTGTTTTGAGGTGAGAAACGCTTGAAAAACACAAAATTTTCGCAGTTCTGATGCTCGAAACGAATAACTAGAACGGCCTAGGGGAAAACTACTCATACCGTTGTAATCGGGCGAGTTTCTACTTACAGATGCAACAGAAATTTTGCGGATTGGTCAATCCGTTCGCGAGATATGGCAGTTTTGAGGTGAGAAACGCTTGAAAAACACAAAATTTTCGCAGTTCTGATGCTCGAAACGAATAACTAGAACGGCCTAGGGGAAAACTTCTCATACGGTTGTAATCGGGCGAGTTTCTACTTTCAGATGCAACAGAAATTTTGCGGATTGGTCAATCCGTTCGCGAGATATTGCAGTTTTGATGTAAGAAACGCTTGAGAAACTCAAAATTTTCGCAGTTCTGATGCTCGAAACTAATAACTAGAACGGCCTAGGGGAAAACTAATCATACCGTTGTAATCGGGCGAGTTTCTACTTTCAGATGCAACAGAAATTTTGCGGATTGGTCAATCCGTTCGCGAGATATTGCAGTTTTGATGTAAGAAACACTTGAGAAACTCAAAATTTTCGCAGTTCTGATGCTCGAAACTAATAACTAGAACGGCCTACGGGAAAACTACACATACCGTTGTAATCGGGCGAGTTTCTACTTTCAGATGCAACAGAAATTTTGCGGATTGGTCAATCCGTTCGCGAGATATGGCAGTTTTGAGGTAAGAAACGCTTGAAAAACTCAAAATATTCGCAGTTCTGATGCTCGAAACGAATAACTAGAACGGCCTAGGGGAAAACTACTCATACCGTTGTAACCGGGCGAGTTTCTACTTTCAGATGCAACAGAAATTTTATGGATTGGTCAATCCATTCGCGAGATATGGCAGTTTTGAGGTAAGAAACGCTTGAAAAACTCAAAATATTCGCAGTTCTGATGCTCGAAACTAATAACTAGAACGGCCTAGGGGAAAACTACACATACCGTTGTAATCGGGCGAGTTTCTACTTTCAGATGCAACAGAAATTTTGCGGACTGGTCAATCCGTTCGCGAGATATGGCTGTTTTGAGGTGAGAAACGCTTGAAAAACACAAAATTTTCGCAGTTCTGATGCTCGAAACGAATAACTAGAACGGCCTAGGGGAAAACTACTCATACCGTTGTAATCGGGCGAGTTTCTACTTACAGATGCAACAGAAATTTTGCGGATTGGTCAATCCGTTCGCGAGATATGGCAGTTTTGAGGTGAGAAACGCTTGAAAAACACAAAATTTTCGCAGTTCTGATGCTCGAAACGAATAACTAGAACGGCCTAGGGGAAAACTTCTCATACGGTTGTAATCGGGCGAGTTTCTACTTTCAGATGCAACAGAAATTTTGCGGATTGGTCAATCCGTTCGCGAGATATTGCAGTTTTGATGTAAGAAACGCTTGAGAAACTCAAAATTTTCGCAGTTCTGATGCTCGAAACTAATAACTAGAACGGCCTAGGGGAAAACTAATCATACCGTTGTAATCGGGCGAGTTTCTACTTTCAGATGCAACAGAAATTTTGCGGATTGGTCAATCCGTTCGCGAGATATTGCAGTTTTGATGTAAGAAACACTTGAGAAACTCAAAATTTTCGCAGTTCTGATGCTCGAAACTAATAACTAGAACGGCCTAGGGGAAAACTACACATACCGTTGTAATCGGGCGAGTTTCTACTTACAGACGCAACAGAAATTTTGCGGATTGGTCAATCCGTTCGCGAGATATGGCAGTTTTGAGGTGAGAAACGCTTGAAAAACACAAAATTTTCGCAGTTCTGATGCTCGAAACGAATAACTAGAACGGCCTAGGGGAAAACTACTCATACCGTTGTAATCGGGCGAGTTTCTACTTACAGATGCAACAGAAATTTTGCGGATTGGTCAATCCGTTCGCGAGATATGGCAGTTTTGAGGTGAGAAACGCTTGAAAAACACAAAATTTTCGCAGTTCTGATGCTCGAAACGAATAACTAGAACGGCCTAGGGGAAAACTTCTCATACGGTTGTAATCGGGCGAGTTTCTACTTTCAGATGCAACAGAAATTTTGCGGATTGGTCAATCCGTTCGCGAGATATTGCAGTTTTGATGTAAGAAACGCTTGAGAAACTCAACATTTTCGCAGTTCTGATGCTCGAAACTAATAACTAGAACGGCCTAGGGGAAAACTACTCATACGGTTGTAATCTGGCGAGTTTCTACTTTCAGATGCAACAGAAATTTTGCGGATTGGTCCATCCGTTCGCGAGATATTGCAGTTTTGATGTAAGAAACGCTTGAGAAACTCAAAATTTTCGCAGTTCTGATTCTCGAAACTAATAACTAGAACGGCCTAGGGGAAAACTACTCATACCGTTGTAATCGGGCGAGTTTCTACTTTCAGATGCAACAGAAATTTTGCGGATTGGTCAATCCGTTCGCGAGATATGGCATTTTTGAGGTAAGAAACGCCTGAAAAACTCAAAATCTTCGCAGTTCTGATGCTCGAAACTAATAACTAGAACGGCCTAGGGGAAAACTAATCATTCCGTTGTAATCGGGCGAGATTCTACTTTCAGATGCAACAGAAATTTTGCGGATTGGTCAATCCGTTCGCGAGATATGGCAGTTTTGAGGTACGAAACGCTTGAAGAACTCAAAATTTTCGCAGTTCTGATGCTCGAAACGAATAACTAGAACGGCCTAGGGGAAAACTTCTCACACGGTTGTAATCGGGCGAGTTTCTACTTTCAGATGCAACAGAAATTTTGCGGATTGGTCAATCCGTTCGCGAGATATTGCAGTTTTGATGTAAGAAACGCTTGAGAAACTCAACATTTTCGCAGTTCTGATGCTCGAAACTAATAACTAGAACGGCCTAGGGGAAAACTAATCATACCGTTGTAATCGGGCGAGTTTCTACTTTCAGATGCAACAGAAATTTTGCGGATTGGTCAATCCGTTCGCGAGATATTGCAGTTTTGATGTAAGAAACACATGAGAAACTCAAAATTTTCGCAGTTCTGATGCTCGAAACTAATAACTAGAACGGCCTAGGGGAAAACTACACATACCGTTGTAATCGGGCGAGTTTCTACTTACAGATGCAACAGAAATTTTGCGGATTGGTCAATCCGTTCGCGAGATATGGCAGTTTTGAGGTGAGAAACGCTTGAAAAACACAAAATTTTCGCAGTTCTGATGCTCGAAACGAATAACTAGAACGGCCTAGGGGAAAACTACTCATACCGTTGTAATCGGGCGAGTTTCTACTTACAGATGCAACAGAAATTTTGCGGATTGGTCAATCCGTTCGCGAGATATGGCAGTTTTGAGGTGAGAAACGCTTGAAAAACACAAAATTTTCGCAGTTCTGATGCTCGAAACGAATAACTAGAACGGCCTAGGGGAAAACTTCTCATACCGTTGTAATCGGGCGAGTTTCTACTTTCAGATGCAACAGAAATTTTGCGGATTGGTCAATCCGTTCGCGAGATATTGCAGTTTTGATGTAAGAAACGCTTGAGAAACTCAACATTTTCGCAGTTCTGATGCTCGAAACTAATAACTAGAACGGCCTAGGGGAAAACTACTCATACGGTTGTAATCTGGCGAGTTTCTACTTTCAGATGCAACAGAAATTTTGCGGATTGGTCCATCCGTTCGCGAGATATTGCAGTTTTGATGTAAGAAACGCTTGAGAAACTCAAAATTTTCGCAGTTCTGATTGTCGAAACTAATAACTAGAACGGCCTAGGGGAAAACTACTCATACCGTTGTAATCGGGCGAGTTTCTACTTTCAGATGCAACAGAAATTTTGCGGATTGGTCAATCCGTTCGCGAGATATGGCATTTTTGAGGTAAGAAACGCTTGAAAAACTCAAAATCTTCGCAGTTCTGATGCTCGAAACTAATAACTAGAACGGCCTAGGGGAAAACTAATCATTCCGTTGTAATCGGGCGAGTTTCTACTTTCAGATGCAACAGAAATTTTGCGGATTGGTCAATCCGTTCGCGAGATATGGCAGTTTTGAGGTACGAAACGCTTGAAGAACTCAAAATTTTCGCAGTTCTGATGCTCGAAACGAATAACTAGAACGGCCTAGGGGAAAACTACTCATACCGTTGTAATCGGGCGAGTTTCTACTTTCAGATGCAACAGAAATTTTGCGGATTGGTCAATCCGTTCGCAAGATATTGCAGTTTTGATGTAAGAAACACTTGAGAAACTCAAAATTTTCGCAGTTCTGATGCTCGAAACTAATAACTAGAACGGCCTAGGGGAAAACTACACATACCGTTGTAATCGGGCGAGTTTCTACTTTCAGATGCAACAGAAATTTTGCGGATTGGTCAATCCGTTCGCGAGATATGGCAGTTTTGAGGTAAGAAACGCTTGAAAAACTCAAAATCTTCGCAGTTCTGATGCTCGAAACGAATAACTAGAACGGCCTAGGGGAAAACTACTCATACCGTTGTAATCGGGCGAGTTTCTACTTTCAGATGCAACAGAAATTTTGCGGATTGGTCAATCCGTTCGCGAGATATGGCAGTTTTGAGGTAAGAAACGCTTGAAAAACTCAAAATATTCGCAGTTCTGATGCTCGAAACTAATAACTAGAACGGCCTAGGGGAAAACTACACATACCGTTGTAATCGGGCGAGTTTCTACTTTCAGATGCAACAGAAATTTTGCGGACTGGTCAATCCGTTCGCGAGATATGGCAGTTTTGAGGTGAGAAACGCTTGAAAAACACAAAATTTTCGCAGTTCTGATGCTCGAAACGAATAACTAGAACGGCCTAGGGGAAAACTACTCATACCGTTGTAATCGGGCGGGTTTCTACTTACAGATGCAACAGAAATTTTGCGGATTGGTCAATCCGTTCGCGAGATATGGCAGTTTTGAGGTGAGAAACGCTTGAAAAACACAAAATTTTGGCAGTTCTGATGCTCGAAACGAATAACTAGAACGGCCTAGGGGAAAACTTCTCATACGGTTGTAATCGGGCGAGTTTCTACTTTCAGATGCAACAGAAATTTTGCGGATTGGTCAATCCGTTCGCGAGATATTGCAGTTTTGATGTAAGAAACGCTTGAGAAACTCAAAATTTTCGCAGTTCTGATGCTCGAAACTAATAACTAGAACGGCCTAGGGGAAAACTAATCATACCGTTGGAATCGGGCGAGTTTCTACTTTCAGATGCAATAGAAATTTTGCGGATTGGTCAATCCGTTCGCGAGATATGGCAGTTTTGAGGTACGAAACGCTTGAAAAACTCAAAATCTTCGCAGTTCTGATGCTCGAAACGAATAACTAGAACGGCCTAGGGGAAAACTACTCATACCGTTGTAATCGGGCGAGTTTCTACTTTCAGATGCAACAGAAATTTTGCGGATTGGTCAATCCGTTCGCAAGATATTGCAGTTTTGATGTAAGAAACACTTGAGAAACTCAAAATTTTCGCAGTTCTGATGCTCGAAACTAATAACTGGAACGGCCTAGGGGAAAACTACACATACCGTTGTAATCGGGCGAGTTTCTACTTTCAGATGCAACAGAAATTTTGCGGATTGGTCAATCCGTTCGCGAGATATGGCAGTTTTGAGGTAAGAAACGCTTGAAAAACTCAATATCTTCGCAGTTCTGATGCTCGAAACGAATAACTAGAACGGCCTAGGGGAAAACTACTCATACCGTTGTAATCGGGCGAGTTTCTACTTTCAGATGCAACAGAAATTTTGCGGATTGGTCAATCCGTTCGCGAGATATGGCAGTTTTGAGGTAAGAAACGCTTGAAAAACTCAAAATATTCGCAGTTCTGATGCTCGAAACTAATAACTAGAACGGCCTAGGGGAAAACTACACATACCGTTGTAATCGGGCGAGTTTCTACTTTCAGATGCAACAGAAATTTTGCGGACTGGTCAATCCGTTCGCGAGATATGGCAGTTTTGAGGTGAGAAACGCTTGAAAAACACAAAATTTTCGCAGTTCTGATGCTCGAAACGAATAACTAGAACGGCCTAGGGGAAAACTTCTCATACCGTTGTAATCGGGCGAGTTTCTACTTTCAGATGCAACAGAAATTTTGCGGATTGGTCAATCCGTTCGCGAGATATTGCAGTTTTGATGTAAGAAACGCTTGAGAAACTCAAAATTTTCGCAGTTCTGATACTCGAAACTAATAACTAGAACGGCCTAGGGGAAAACTACTCATACCGTTGTAATCGGGCGAGTTTCTACTTACAGATGCAACAGAAATTTTGCGGATTGGTCAATCCGTTCGCGAGATATGGCAGTTTTGAGGTGAGAAACGCTTGAAAAACACAAAATTTTCGCAGTTCTGATGCTCGAAACGAATAACTAGAACGGCCTAGGGGAAAACTACTCATACCGTTGTAATCGGGCGAGTTTCTACTTTCAGATGCAACAGAAATTTTGCGGATTGGTCAATCCGTTCGCGAGATATGGCATTTTTGAGGTAAGAAACGCTTGAAAAACTCAAAATCTTCGCAGTTCTGATGCTCGAAACTAATAACTAGAACGGCCTAGGGGAAAACTAATCATTCCTTTGTAATCGGGCGAGTTTCTACTTTCAGATGCAACAGAAATTTTGCGGATTGGTCAATCCGTTCGCGAGATATGGCAGTTTTGAGGTACGAAACGCTTGAAGAACTCAAAATTTTCGCAGTTCTGATGCTCGAAACGAATAACTAGAACGGCCTAGGGGAAAACTACTCATACCGTTGTAATCGGGCGAGTTTCTACTTTCAGATGCAACAGAAATTTTGCGGATTGGTCAATCCGTTCGCAAGATATTGCAGTTTTGATGTAAGAAACACTTGAGAAACTCAAAATTTTCGCAGTTCTGATGCTCGAAACTAATAACTAGAACGGCCTAGGGGAAAACTACACATACCGTTGTAATCGGGCGAGTTTCTACTTTCAGATGCAACAGAAATTTTGCGGATTGGTCAATCCGTTCGCGAGATATGGCAGTTTTGAGGTAAGAAACGCTTGAAAAACTCAAAATCTTCGCAGTTCTGATGCTCGAAACGAATAACTAGAACGGCCTAGGGGAAAACTACTCATACCGTTGTAATCGGGCGAGTTTCTACTTTCAGATGCAACAGAAATTTTGCGGATTGGTCAATCCGTTCGCGAGATATGGCAGTTTTGAGGTAAGAAACGCTTGAAAAACTCAAAATATTCGCAGTTCTGATGCTCGAAACTAATAACTAGAACGGCCTAGGGGAAAACTACACATACCGTTGTAATCGGGCGAGTTTCTACTTTCAGATGCAACAGAAATTTTGCGGACTGGTCAATCCGTTCGCGAGATATGGCAGTTTTGAGGTGAGAAACGCTTGAAAAACACAAAATTTTCGCAGTTCTGATGCTCGAAACGAATAACTAGAACGGCCTAGGGGAAAACTACTCATACCGTTGTAATCGGGCGGGTTTCTACTTACAGATGCAACAGAAATTTTGCGGATTGGTCAATCCGTTCGCGAGATATGGCAGTTTTGAGGTGAGAAACGCTTGAAAAACACAAAATTTTGGCAGTTCTGATGCTCGAAACGAATAACTAGAACGGCCTAGGGGAAAACTTCTCATACGGTTGTAATCGGGCGAGTTTCTGCTTTCAGATGCAACAGAAATTTTGCGGATTGGTCAATCCGTTCGCGAGATATTGCAGTTTTGATGTAAGAAACGCTTGAGAAACTCAAAATTTTCGCAGTTCTGATGCTCGAAACTAATAACTAGAACGGCCTAGGGGAAAACTACACATACCGTTGTAATCGGGCGAGTTTCTACTTTCAGATGCAACAGAAATTTTGCGGATTGGTCAATCCGTTCGCGAGATATGGCAGTTTTGAGGTAAGAAACGCTTGAAAAACTCAAAATCTTCGCAGTTCTGATGCTCGAAACGAATAACTAGAACGGCCTAGGGGAAAACTACTCATACCGTTGTAATCGGGCGAGTTTCTACTTTCAGATGCAACAGAAATTTTGCGGATTGGTCAATCCGTTCGCGAGATATGGCAGTTTTGAGGTAAGAAACGCTTGAAAAACTCAAAATATTCGCAGTTCTGATGCTCGAAACTAATAACTAGAACGGCCTAGGGGAAAACTACACATACCGTTGTAATCGGACGAGTTTCTACTTTCAGATGCAACAGAAATTTTGCGGACTGGTCAATCCGTTCGCGAGATATGGCAGTTTTGAGGTGAGAAACGCTTGAAAAACACAAAATTTTCGCAGTTCTGATGCTCGAAACGAATAACTAGAACGGCCTAGGGGAAAACTACTCATACCGTTGTAATCGGGCGGGTTTCTACTTACAGATGCAACAGAAATTTTGCGGATTGGTCAATCCGTTCGCGAGATATGGCAGTTTTGAGGTGAGAAACGCTTGAAAAACACAAAATTTTGGCAGTTCTGATGCTCGAAACGAATAACTAGAACAGCCTAGGGGAAAACTTCTCATACGGTTGTAATCGGGCGAGTTTCTACTTTCAGATGCAACAGAAATTTTGCGGATTGGTCAATCCGTTCGCGAGATATTGCAGTTTTGATGTAAGAAACGCTTGAGAAACTCAAAATTTTCGCAGTTCTGATGCTCGAAACTAATAACTAGAACGGCCTAGGGGAAAACTAATCATACCGTTGGAATCGGGCGAGTTTCTACTTTCAGACGCAATAGAAATTTTGCGGATTGGTCAATCCGTTCGCGAGATATGGCAGTTTTGAGGTACGAAACGCTTGAAAAACTCAAAATCTTCGCAGTTCTGATGCTCGAAACGAATAACTAGAACGGCCTAGGGGAAAACTACTCATACCGTTGTAATCGGGCGAGTTTCTACTTTCAGATGCAACAGAAATTTTGCGGATTGGTCAATCCGTTCGCAAGATATTGCAGTTTTGATGTAAGAAACACTTGAGAAACTCAAAATTTTCGCAGTTCTGATGCTCGAAACTAATAACTGGAACGGCCTAGGGGAAAACTACACATACCGTTGTAATCGGGCGAGTTTCTACTTTCAGATGCAACAGAAATTTTGCGGATTGGTCAATCCGTTCGCGAGATATGGCAGTTTTGAGGTAAGAAACGCTTGAAAAACTCAATATCTTCGCAGTTCTGATGCTCGAAACGAATAACTAGAACGGCCTAGGGGAAAACTACTCATACCGTTGTAATCGGGCGAGTTTCTACTTTCAGATGCAACAGAAATTTTGCGGATTGGTCAATCCGTTCGCGAGATATGGCAGTTTTGAGGTAAGAAACGCTTGAAAAACTCAAAATATTCGCAGTTCTGATGCTCGAAACTAATAACTAGAACGGCCTAGGGGAAAACTACACATACCGTTGTAATCGGGCGAGTTTCTACTTTCAGATGCAACAGAAATTTTGCGGACTGGTCAATCCGTTCGCGAGATATGGCAGTTTTGAGGTGAGAAACGCTTGAAAAACACAAAATTTTCGCAGTTCTGATGCTCGAAACGAATAACTAGAACGGCCTAGGGGAAAACTTCTCATACGGTTGTAATCGGGCGAGTTTCTACTTTCAGATGCAACAGAAATTTTGCGGATTGGTCAATCCGTTCGCGAGATATTGCAGTTTTGATGTAAGAAACGCTTGAGAAACTCAAAATTTTCGCAGTTCTGATACTCGAAACTAATAACTAGAACGGCCTAGGGGAAAACTACTCATACCGTTGTAATCGGGCGAGTTTCTACTTACAGATGCAACAGAAATTTTGCGGATTGGTCAATCCGTTCGCGAGATATGGCAGTTTTGAGGTGAGAAACGCTTGAAAAACACAAAATTTTCGCAGTTCTGATGCTCGAAACGAATAACTAGAACGGCCTAGGGGAAAACTTCTCATACGGTTGTAATCGGGCGAGTTTCTACTTTCAGATGCAACAGAAATTTTGCGGATTGGTCAATCCGTTCGCGAGATATTGCAGTTTTGATGTAAGAAACGCTTGAGAAACTCAAAATTTTCGCAGTTCTGATGCTCGAAACTAATAACTAGAATGGCCTAGGGGAAAACTAATCATACCGTTGTAATCGGGCGAGTTTCTACTTTCAGATGCAACAGAAATTTTGCGGATTGGTCAATCCGTTCGCGAGATATTGCAGTTTTGATGTAAGAAACACTTGAGAAACTCAAAATTTTCGCAGTTCTGATGCTCGAAACTAATAACTAGAACGGCCTAGGGGAAAACTACACATACCGTTGTAATCGGGCGAGTTTCTACTTACAGATGCAACAGAAATTTTGCGGATTGGTCAATCCGTTCGCGAGATATGGCAGTTTTGAGGTGAGAAACGCTTGAAAAACACAAAATTTTCGCAGTTCTGATGCTCGAAACGAATAACTAGAACGGCCTAGGGGAAAACTACTCATACCGTTGTAATCGGGCGAGTTTCTACTTACAGATGCAACAGAAATTTTGCGGATTGGTCAATCCGTTCGCGAGATATGGCAGTTTTGAGGTGAGAAACGCTTGAAAAACACAAAATTTTCGCAGTTCTGATGCTCGAAACGAATAACTAGAACGGCCTAGGGGAAAACTTCTCATACGGTTGTAATCGGGCGAGTTTCTACTTTCAGATGCAACAGAAATTTTGCGGATTGGTCAATCCGTTCGCGAGATATTGCAGTTTTGATGTAAGAAACGCTTGAGAAACTCAACATTTTCGCAGTTCTGATGCTCGAAACTAATAACTAGAAGGGCCTAGGGGAAAACTACTCATACGGTTGTAATCTGGCGAGTTTCTACTTTCAGATGCAACAGAAATTTTGCGGATTGGTCAATCCGTTCGCGAGATATTGCAGTTTTGATGTAAGAAACGCTTGAGAAACTCAAAATTTTCGCAGTTCTGATTCTCGAAACTAATAACTAGAACGGCCTAGGGGAAAACTACTCATACCGTTGTAATCGGGCGAGTTTCTACTTTCAGATGCAACAGAAATTTTGCGGATTGGTCAATCCGTTCGCGAGATATGGCATTTTTGAGGTAAGAAACGCTTGAAAAACTCAAAATATTCGCAGTTCTGATGCTCGAAACTAATAACTAGAACGGCCTAGGGGAAAACTAATCATTCCGTTGTAATCGGGCGAGTTTCTACTTTCAGATGCAACAGAAATTTTGCGGATTGGTCAATCCGTTCGCGAGATATGGCAGTTTTGATGTACGAAACGCTTGAAAAACTCAAAATCTTCGCAGTTCTGATGCTCGAAACGAATAACTAGGACGGCCTAGGGGAAAACTACTCATACCGTTGTAATCGGGCGAGTTTCTACTTTCAGATGCAACAGAAATTTTGCGGATTGGTCAATCCGTTCGCGAGATATGGCAGTTTTGAGGTAAGAAACGCTTGAAAAACTCAAAATATTCGCAGTTCTGATGCTCGAAACTAATAACTAGAACGGCCTAGGGAAAACTACACATACCGTTGTAATCGGGCGTGTTTTCTACTTTCAGATGCAACAGAAATTTTGCGGACTGGTCAATCCGTTCGC
The DNA here is from genome assembly GCF_051014685.1 of Ptiloglossa arizonensis. Taxonomy (NCBI): domain Eukaryota; kingdom Metazoa; phylum Arthropoda; class Insecta; order Hymenoptera; family Colletidae; genus Ptiloglossa; species Ptiloglossa arizonensis. Next base: position 67,311 of record NW_027479417.1, read on the forward strand.
GAGATATGGCAGTTTTGAGGTGAGAAACGCTTGAAAAACACAAAATTTTCGCAGTTCTGATGCTCGAAACGAATAACTAGAACGGCTAGGGAAAACTACTCATACCGTTGTAATCGGCGAGTTTCTACTTACAGATGCAATAGAAATTTTGCGGATTGGTCAATCCGTTCGCGAGATATGGCAGTTTTGAGGTGAGAAACGCTTGAAAAACACAAAATTTTCGCAGTTCTGATGCTCGAAACGAATAACTAGAACGGCCTAGGGGAAAACTTCTCATACGGTTGTAATCGGGCGAGTTTCTACTTACAGATGCAACAGAAATTTTGCGGATTGTCAATCCGTTCGCGAGATATTGCAGTTTTGATGTAAGAAACGCTTGAGAAACTCAAATTTTTCGCAGTTCTGATGCTCGAAACTATAACTAGATCATACCGTTGTAATCGGGCGAGTTTCTACTTTCAGATGCAATAGAAATTTTGTGGATTGGTCAATCCGTTCGCGAGATATGGCAGTTTTTGAGGTACGAAACGCTTGAAAAACTCAAAATCTTCGCAGTTCTGATGCTCGAAACGAATAACTAGAACGGCCTAGGGGAAAACTACTCATACCGTTGTAATCGGGCGAGTTTCTACTTTCAGATGCAACAGAAATTTTGCGGATTGGTCAATCCGTTCGCAAGATATTGCAGTTTTGATGTAAGAAACACTTGAGAAACTCAAAATTTTCGCAGTTCTGATGCTCGAAACTAATAACTAGAACGGCCTAGGGGAAAACTACACATACCGTTGTAATCGGGCGAGTTTCTACTTTCAGATGCAACAGAAATTTTGCGGATTGGTCAATCCGTTCGCGAGTTATTGCAGTTTTGATGTAAGAAACGCTTGAGAAACTCAAAATTTTCGCAGTTCTGATGCTCGAAACTAATAACTCGAACGGCCTAGGGGAAAACTAATCATACCGTTGTAATCGGGCGAGTTTCTACTTTCAGATGCAATAGAAATTTTGCGGATTGGTCAATCCGTTCGCGAGATATGGCAGTTTTGAGGTACGAAAACGCTTGAAAAACTCAAAAATCTTCGCAGTTCTGATGCTCGAAACGAATAACTAGAACGGCCTAGGGGGAAAACTACTCATACCGTTGTAATCGGGCGAGTTTCTACTTTCAGATGCAACAGAAATTTTGCGGATTGGTCAATCCGTTCGCAAGATATTGCAGTTTTGATGTAAGAAACACTTGAGAAACTCAAAATTTTCGCAGTTCTGATGCTCGAAACGAATAACTAGAACGGCCTAGGGGAAAACTTCTCATACGGTTGTAATCGGGCGAGTTTCTACTTTCAGATGCAACAGAAATTTTGCGGATTGGTCAATCCGTTCGCGAGATATTGCAGTTTTGATGTAAGAAAACGCTTGAGAAACTCAAAATTTTCGCAGTTCTGATACTCGAAACTAATAACTAGAACGGCCTAGGGGAAAACTACTCATACGGTTGTAATCTGGCGAGTTTCTACTTTCAGATGCAACAGAAATTTTGCGGATTGGTCAATCCGTTCGCGAGATATTGCAGTTTTGATGTAAGAAACGCTTGAGAAACTCAAAATTTTCGCAGTTCTGATTCTCGAAACTAATAACTAGAACGGCCTAGGGGAAAAACTACTCATACCGTTGTAATCGGGCGAGTTTCTACTTTCAGATGCAACAGAAATTTTGCGGATTGGTCAATCCGTTCGCGAGATATGGCATTTTTGAGGTAAGAAACGCTTGAAAAACTCAAAATCTTCGCAGTTCTGATGCTCGAAAACTAATAACTAGAACGGCCTAGGGGGAAAACTAATCATACCGTTGTAATCGGGCGAGTTTCTACTTTCAGATGCAACAGAAATTTTGCGGATTGGTCAATCCGTTCGCGAGATATGGCAGTTTTGAGGTACGAAACGCTTGAAGAACTCAAAATTTTCGCAGTTCTGATGCTCGAAACGAATAACTAGAACGGCCTAGGGGAAAACTACTCATACCGTTGTAATCGGGCGAGTTTCTACTTTCAGATGCAACATAATTTTGCGGATTGGTCAATCCGTTCGCAAGATATTGCAGTTTTGATGTAAGAAACACTTGAGAAACTCAAAATTTTCGCAGTTCTGATGCTCGAAACTAATAACTAGAACGGCCTAGGGGAAAACTACACATACCGTTGTAATCGGGCGAGTTTCTACTTTCAGATGCAACAGAAATTTTGCGGATTGGTCAATCCGTTCGCGAGATATTGCAGTTTTGATGTAAGAAACGCTTGAGAAACTCAAAATTTTCGCAGTTCTGATGCTCGAAACTAATAACTAGAACGGCCTAGGGGAAAACTACTCATACGGTTGTAATCTGGCGAGTTTCTACTTTCAGATGCAACAGAAATTTTGCGGATTGGTCAATCCGTTCGCGAGATATTGCAGTTTTGATGTAAGAAACGCTTGAGAAACTCAAAATTTTCGCAGTTCTGATGCTCGAAACTAATAACTAGAACGGCCTAGGGGAAAACTACTCATACCGTTGTAATCGGGCGAGGTTCTACTTTCAGATGCAACAGAAATTTTGCGGCTTGGTCAATCCGTTCGCGAGATATGGCATTTTTGAGGTAAGAAACGCTTGAAAAACTCAAAATCTTCGCAGTTCTGATGCTCGAAACTAATAACTAGAACGGCCTAGGGGAAAACTAATCATACCGTTGTAATCGGGCGAGTTTCTACTTTCAGATGCAACAGAAATTTTGCGGATTGGTCAATCCGTTCGCGAGATATGGCAGTTTTGAGGTACGAAACGCTTGAAGAACTCAAAATTTTCGCAGTTCTGATGCTCGAAACGAATAACTAGAACGGCCTAGGGGAAAACTACTCATACCGTTGTAATCGGGCGAGTTTCTACTTTCAGATGCAACAGAAATTTTGCGGATTGGTCAATCCGTTCGCAAGATATTGCAGTTTTGATGTAAGAAACACTTGAGAAACTCAAAATTTTCGCAGTTCTGATGCTCGAAACTAATAACTAGAACGGCCTAGGGGAAAACTACACATACCGTTGTAATCGGGCGAGTTTCTACTTTCAGATGCAACAGAAATTTTGCGGATTGGTCAATCCGTTCGCGAGATATGGCAGTTTTGAGGTAAGAAACGCTTGAAAAACTCAAAATCTTCGCATTTCTGATGCTCGAAACGAATAACTAGAACGGCCTAGGGGAAAACTACTCCTACCGTTGTAATCGGGCGAGTTTCTACTTTCAGATGCAACAGAAATTTTGCGGATTGGTCAATCCGTTCGCGAGCAATGGCAGTTTTGAGGTAAGAAACGCTTGAAAAACTCAAAATATTCGCAGTTCTGATGCTCGAAACTAATAACTAGAACGGCCTAGGGGAAAACTACACATACCGTTGTAATCGGGCGAGCTTCTACTTTCAGATGCAACAGAAATTTTGCGGACTGGTCAATCCGTTCGCGAGATATGGCAGTTTTGAGGTGAGAAACGCTTGAAAAACACAAAATTTTCGCAGTTCTGTTGCTCGAAACGAATAACTAGAACGGCCTAGGGGAAAACTACTCATACCGTTGTAATCGGGCGAGTTTCTACTTACAGATGCAACAGAAATTTTGCGGATTGGTCAATCCGTTCGCGAGATATTGCAGTTTTGATGTAAGAAACGCTTGAGAAACTCAAAATTTTCGCAGTTCTGATGCTCGAAACTAATAACTAGAACGGCCTAGGGGAAAACTACTCATACCGTTGTAATCGGGCGAGTTTCTACTTTCAGAAGCAACAGAAATTTTGCGGATTGGTCAATCCGTTCGCGAGATATGGCATTTTTGAGGTAAGAAACGTTTGAAAAACTCAAAATCTTCGCAGTTCTGATGCTCGAAACTAATAACTAGAACGGCCTAGGGGAAAACTACACATACCGTTGTAATCGGGCGAGTTTCTACTTTCAGATGCAACAGAAATTTTGCGGATTGGTCAATCCGTTCGCGAGATATGGCAGTTTTGAGGTAAGAAACGCTTGAAAAACTCAAAACCTTCGCAGTTCTGATGCTCGAAACGAATAACTAGAACGGCCTAGGGGAAAACTACTCATACCGTTGTAATCGGGCGAGTTTCTACTTTCAGATGCAACAGAAATTTTGCGGATTGGTCAATCCGTTCGCGAGATATGGCAGTTTTGAGGTAAGAAACGCTTGAAAAACTCAAAATATTCGCAGTTCTGATGCTCGAAACTAATAACTAGAACGGCCTAGGGGAAAACTACACATACCGTTGTAATCGGGCGAGTTTCTACTTTCAGATGCAATAGAAATTTTGCGGACTGGTCAATCCGTTCGCGAGATATGGCAGTTTTGAGGTGAGAAACGCTTGAAAAACACAAAATTTTCGCAGTTCTGATGCTCGAAACTAATAACTAGAACGGCCTAGGGGAAAACTACTCATACCGTTGTAATCGGGCGAGTTTCTACTTTCAGATGCAACAGAAGTTTTGCGGATTGGTCAATCCGTTCGCGAGATATGGCAGTTTTGAGGTAAGAAACGCTTGAAAAACTCAAAATCTTCGCAGTTCTGATGCTCGAAACGAATAACTAGAACGGCCTAGGGGAAAACTACTCATACCGTTGTAATCGGGCGAGTTTCTACTTTCAGATGCAACAGAAATTTTGCGGATTGGTCAATCCGTTCGCGAGATATGGCAGTTTTGAGGTAAGAAACGCTTGAAAAACTCAAAATATTCGCAGTTCTGATGCTCGAAACTAATAACTAGAACGGCCTAGGGGAAAACTACACATACCGTTGTAATCGGGCGAGTTTCTACTTTCAGATGCAACAGAAATTTTGCGGACTGGTCAATCCGTTCGCGAGGTATGGCAGTTTTGAGGTGAGAAACGCTTGAAAAACACAAAATTTTCGCAGTTCTGATGCTCGAAACGAATAACTAGAACGGCCTAGGGGAAAACTACTCATACCGTTGTAATCGGGCGAGTTTCTACTTACAGATGCAACAGAAATTTTGCGGATTGGTCAATCCGTTCGCGAGATATGGCAGTTTTGAGGTGAGAAACGCTTGAAAAACACAAAATTTTCGCAGTTCTGATGTTCGAAACGAATAACTAGAACGGCCTAGGGGAAAACTTCTCATACGGTTGTAATCGGGCGAGTTTCTACTTTCAGATGCAACAGAAATTTTGCGGATTGGTCAATCCGTTCGCGAGATATTGCAGTTTTGATGTAAGAAACGCTTGAGAAACTCAAAATTTTCGCAGTTCTGATGCTCGAAACTAATAACTAGAACGGCCTAGGGGAAAACTACTCATACCGTTGTAATCGGGCGAGTTTCTACTTTCAGATGCAACAGAAATTTTGCGGATTGGTCAATCCGTTCGCGAGATATGGCATTTTTGAGGTAAGAAACGCTTGAAAAACTCAAAATCTTCGCAGTTCTGATGCTCGAAACTAATAACTAGAACGGCCTAGGGGAAAACTAATCATACCGTTGTAATCGGGCGAGTTTCTACTTTCAGATGCAACAGAAATTTTGCGGATTGGTCAATCCGTTCGCGAGATATGGCAGTTTTGAGGTACGAAACGCTTGAAGAACTCAAAATTTTCGCAGTTCTGATGCTCGAAACGAATAACTAGAACGGCCTAGGGGAAAACTACTCATACCGTTGTAATCGGGCGAGTTTCTACTTTCAGATGCAACAGAAATTTTGCGGATTGGTCAATCCGTTCGCAAGATATTGCAGTTTTGATGTAAGAAACACTTGAGAAACTCAAAATTTTCGCAGTTCTGATGCTCGAAACTAATAACTAGAACGGCCTAGGGGAAAACTACACATACCGTTGTAATCGGGCGAGTTTCTACTTTCAGATGCAACAGAAATTTTGCGGATTGGTCAATCCGTTCGCGAGATATGGCAGTTTTGAGGTGAGAAACGCTTGAAAAACACAAAATTTTCGCAGTTCTGATGCTCGAAACGAATAACTAGAACGGCCTAGGGGAAAACTACTCATACCGTTGTAATCGGGCGAGTTTCTACTTACAGATGCAACAGAAATTTTGCGGATTGGTCAATCCGTTCGCGAGATATGGCAGTTTTGAGGTGAGAAACGCTTGAAAAACACAAAATTTTCGCAGTTCTGATGCTCGAAACGAATAACTAGAACGGCCTAGGGGAAAACTTCTCATACGGTTGTAATCGGGCGAGTTTCTACTTTCAGATGCAACAGAAATTTTGCGGATTGGTCAATCCGTTCGCGAGATATGGCAGTTTTGAGGTAAGAAACGCTTGAAAAACTCAAAATCTTCGCAGTTCTGATGCTCGAAACGAATAACTAGAACGGCCTAGGGGAAAACTACTCATACCGTTGTAATCGGGCGAGTTTCTACTTTCAGATGCAACAGAAATTTTGCGGATTGGTCAATCCGTTCGCGAGATATGGCAGTTTTGAGGTACGAAACGCTTGAAAAACTCAAAATTTTCGCAGTTCTGATGCTCGAAACGAATAACTAGAACGGCCTAGGGGAAAACTACTCATACCGTTGTAATCGGGCGAGTTTCTACTTTCAGATGCAACAGAAATTTTGCGGATTGGTCAATCCGTTCGCGAGATATTGCAGTTTTGATGTAAGAAACACTTGAGAAACTCAAAATTTTCGCAGTTCTGATGCTCGAAACTAATAACTAGAACGGCCTAGGGGAAAACTACACATACCGTTGTAATCGGGCGAGTTTCTACTTTCAGATGCAACAGAAATTTTGCGGATTGGTCAGTCCGTTCGCGAGATATGGCAGTTTTGAGGTAAGAAACTCTTGAAAAACTCAAAATTTTCGCAGTTCTGATGCTCGAAACGAATAACTAGAACGGCCTAGGGGAAAACTACTCATACCGTTGTAATCGGGCATGTTTCTACTTTCAGATGCAACAGAAATTTTGCGGATTGGTCAATCCGTTCGCGAGATATGGCAGTTTTGAGGTAAGAAACGCTTGAAAAACTCAAAATATTCGCAGTTCTGATGCTCGAAACTAATAACTAGAACGGCCTAGGGGAAAACTACACATACCGTTGTAATCGGGCGAGTTTCTACTTTCAGATGCAACAGAAATTTTGCGGATTGGTCAATCCGTTCGCGAGATATGGCAGTTTTGATGTAAGAAACGCTTGAAAAACTCAAAATCTTCGCAGTTCTGATGCTCGAAACGAATAACTAGAACGGCCTAGGGGAAAACTACTCATACCGTTGTAATCGGGCGAGTTTCTACTTTCAGATGCAACAGAAATTATGCGGATTGGTCAATCCGTTCGCGAGATATGGCAGTTTTGAGGTACGAAACGCTTGAAGAACTCAAAATTTTCGCAGTTCTGATGCTCGAAACGAATAACTAGAACGGCCTAGGGGAAAACTACTCATACCGTTGTAATCGGGCGAGTTTCTACTTTCAGATGCAACAGAAATTTTGCGGATTGGTCAATCCGTTCGCAAGATATTGCAGTTTTGATGTAAGAAACACTTGAGAAACTCAAAATTTTCGCAGTTCTGATGCTCGAAACTAATAACTAGAACGGCCTAGGGGAAAACTACACATACCGTTGTAATCGGGCGAGTTTCTACTTTCAGATGCAACAGAAATTTTGCGGATTGGTCAATCCGTTCGCGAGATATGGCAGTTTTGAGGTGAGAAACGCTTGAAAAACACAAAATTTTCGCAGTTCTGATGCTCGAAACGAATAACTAGAACGGCCTAGGGGAAAACTACTCATACCGTTGTAATCGGGCGAGTTTCTACTTACAGATGCAACAGAAATTTTGCGGATTGGTCAATCCGTTCGCGAGATATGGCAGTTTTGAGGTGAGAAACGCTTGAAAAACACAAAATTTTCGCAGTTCTGATGCTCGAAACGAATAACTAGAACGGCCTAGGGGAAAACTTCTCATACGGTTGTAATCGGGCGAGTTTCTACTTTCAGATGCAACAGAAATTTTGCGGATTGGTCAATCCGTTCGCGAGATATGGCAGTTTTGAGGTAAGAAACGCTTGAAAAACTCAAAATCTTCGCAGTTCTGATGCTCGAAACGAATAACTAGAACGGCCTAGGGGAAAACTACTCATACCGTTGTAATCGGGCGAGTTTCTACTTTCAGATGCAACAGAAATTTTGCGGATTGGTCAATCCGTTCGCGAGATATGGCAGTTTTGAGGTACGAAACGCTTGAAAAACTCAAAATTTTCGCAGTTCTGATGCTCGAAACGAATAACTAGAACGGCCTAGGGGAAAACTACTCATACCGTTGTAATCGGGCGAGTTTCTACTTTCAGATGCAACAGAAATTTTGCGGATTGGTCAATCCGTTCGCGAGATATTGCAGTTTTGATGTAAGAAACACTTGAGAAACTCAAAATTTTCGCAGTTCTGATGCTCGAAACTAATAACTAGAACGGCCTAGGGGAAAACTACACATACCGTTGTAATCGGGCGAGTTTCTACTTTCAGATGCAACAGAAATTTTGCGGATTGGTCAGTCCGTTCGCGAGATATGGCAGTTTTGAGGTAAGAAACTCTTGAAAAACTCAAAATTTTCGCAGTTCTGATGCTCGAAACGAATAACTAGAACGGCCTAGGGGAAAACTACTCATACCGTTGTAATCGGGCGAGATTCTACTTACAGATGCAACAGAAATTTTGCGGATTGGTCAATCCGTTCGCGAGATATGGCAGTTTTGAGGTAAGAAACGCTTGAAAAACTCAAAATATTCGCAGTTCTGATGCTCGAAACTAATAACTAGAACGGCCTAGGGGAAAACTACACATACCGTTGTAATCGGGCGAGTTTCTACTTTCAGATGCAACAGAAATTTTGCGGATTGGTCAATCCGTTCGCGAGATATGGCAGTTTTGATGTAAGAAACGCTTGAAAAACTCAAAATCTTCGCAGTTCTGATGCTCGAAACGAATAACTAGAACGGCCTAGGGGAAAACTACACATACCGTTGTAATCGGGCGAGTTTCTACTTTCAGATGCAACAGAAATTTTGCGGATTGGTCAATCCGTTCGCGAGATATGGCAGTTTTGATGTAAGAAACGCTTGAAAAACTCAAAATCTTCGCAGTTCTGATGCTCGAAACGAATAACTAGAACGGCCTAGGGGAAAACTACTCATACCGTTGTAATCGGGCGAGTTTCTACTTTCAGATGCAACAGAAATTATGCGGATTGGTCAATCCGTTCGCGAGATATGGCAGTTTTGAGGTACGAAACGCTTGAAAAACTCAAAATTTTCGCAGTTCTGATGCTCGAAACGAATAACTAGAACGGCCTAGGGGAAAACTACTCATACCGTTGTAATCGGGCGAGTTTCTACTTTCAGATGCAACAGAAATTTTGCGGATTGGTCAATCCGTTCGCGAGATATGGCAGTTTTGAGGTAAGAAACGCTTGAAAAACTCAAAATCTTCGCAGTTCTGATGCTCGAAACGAATAACTAGAACGGCCTAGGGGAAAACTACTCATACCGTTGTAATCGGGCGAGTTTCTACTTTCAGATGCAACAGAAATTGTGCGGATTGGTCAATCCGTTCGCGAGATATGGCAGTTTTGAGGTACGAAACGCTTGAAAAACTCAAAATTTTCGCAGTTCTGATGCTCGAAACGAATAACTAGAACGGCCTAGGGGAAAACTACTCATACCGTTGTAATCGGGCGAGTTTCTACTTTCAGATGCAACAGAAATTTTGCGGATTGGTCAATCCGTTCGCGAGATATTGCAGTTTTGATGTAAGAAACACTTGAGAAACTCAAAATTTTCGCAGTTCTGATGCTCGAAACGAATAACTAGAACGGCCTAGGGGAAAACTACTCATACGGTTGTAATCGGGCGAGTTTCTACTTTCAGATGCAACAGAAATTTTGCGGATTGGTCAATCCGTTCGCAAGATATTGCAGTTTTGATGTAAGAAACACTTGAGAAACTCAAAATTTTCGCAGTTCTGATGCTCGAAACTAATAACTAGAACGGCCTAGGGGAAAACTACACATACCGTTGTAATCGGGCGAGTTTCTACTTTCAGATGCAACAGAAATTTTGCGGATTGGTCAATCCGTTCGCGAGATATGGCAGTTTTGAGGTAAGAAACGCTTGAAAAACTCAAAATCTTCGCAGTTCTGATGCTCGAAACGAATAACTAGAACGGCCTAGGGGAAAACTACTCATACCGTTGTAATCGGGCGAGTTTCTACTTTCAGATGCAACAGAAATTTTGCGGATTGGTCAATCCGTTCGCGAGATATGGCAGTTTTGAGGTGAGAAACGCTTGAAAAACACAAAATTTTCGCAGTTCTGATGCTCGAAACGAATAACTAGAACGGCCTAGGGGAAAACTACTCATACCGTTGTAATCGGGCGAGTTTCTACTTTCAGATGCAACAGAAATTTTGCGGATTGGTCAATCCGTTCGCGAGATATGGCAGTTTTGAGGTACGAAACGCTTGAAAAACTCAAAATTTTCGCAGTTCTGATGCTCGAAACGAATAACTAGAACGGCCTAGGGGAAAACTACTCATACCGTTGTAATCGGGCGAGTTTCTACTTTCAGATGCAACAGAAATTTTGCGGATTGGTCAATCCGTTCGCGAGATATTGCAGTTTTGATGTAAGAAACACTTGAGAAACTCAAAATTTTCGCAGTTCTGATGCTCGAAACGAATAACTAGAACGGCCTAGGGGAAAACTACTCATACGGTTGTAATCGGGCGAGTTTCTACTTTCAGATGCAACAGAAATTTTGCGGATTGGTCAATCCGTTCGCAAGATATTGCAGTTTTGATGTAAGAAACACTTGAGAAACTCAAAATTTTCGCAGTTCTGATGCTCGAAACTAATAACTAGAACGGCCTAGGGGAAAACTACACATACCGTTGTAATCGGGCGAGTTTCTACTTTCAGATGCAACAGAAATTTTGCGGATTGGTCAATCCGTTCGCGAGATATGGCAGTTTTGAGGTAAGAAACGCTTGAAAAACTCAAAATCTTCGCAGTTCTGATGCTCGAAACGAATAACTAGAACGGCCTAGGGGAAAACTACTCATACCGTTGTAATCGGGCGAGTTTCTACTTTCAGATGCAACAGAAATTTTGCGGATTGGTCAATCCGTTCGCGAGATATGGCAGTTTTGAGGTGAGAAACGCTTGAAAAACACAAAATTTTCGCAGTTCTGATGCTCGAAACGAATAACTAGAACGGCCTAGGGGAAAACTACTCATACCGTTGTAATCGGGCGAGTTTCTACTTTCAGATGCAACAGAAATTTTGCGGATTGGTCAATCCGTTCGCGAGATATGGCAGTTTTGAGGTACGAAACGCTTGAAAAACTCAAAATTTTCGCAGTTCTGATGCTCGAAACGAATAACTAGAACGGCCTAGGGGAAAACTACTCATACCGTTGTAATCGGGCAAGTTTCTACTTTCAGATGCAACAGAAATTTTGCGGATTGGTCAATCCGTTCGCGAGATATGGCAGTTTTGAGGTAAGAAACGCTTGAAAAACTCAAAATATTCGCAGTTCTGATGCTCGAAACTAATAACTAGAACGGCCTAGGGGAAAACTACACATACCGTTGTAATCGGGCGAGTTTCTACTTTCAGATGCAACAGAAATTTTGCGGATTGGTCAATCCGTTCGCGAGATATGGCAGTTTTGAGGTAAGAAACGCTTGAAAAACTCAAAATCTTCGCAGTTCTGATGCTCGAAACGAATAACTAGAACGGCCTAGGGGAAAACTACTCATACCGTTGTAATCGGGCGAGTTTCTACTTTCAGATGCAACAGAAATTTTGCGGATTGGTCAATCCGTTCGCGAGATATGGCAGTTTTGAGGTACGAAACGCTTGAAAAACTCAAAATTTTCGCAGTTCTGATGCTCGAAACGAATAACTAGAACGGCCTAGGGGAAAACTACTCATACCGTTGTAATCGGGCGAGTTTCTACTTTCAGATGCAACAGAAATTTTGCGGATTGGTCAATCCGTTCGCGAGATATGGCAGTTTTGAGGTAAGAAACGCTTGAAAAACTCAAAATCTTCGCAGTTCTGATGCTCGAAACGAATAACTAGAACGGCCTAGGGGAAAACTACTCATACCGTTGTAATCGGGCGAGTTTCTACTTTCAGATGCAACAGAAATTTTGCGGATTGGTCAATCCGTTCGCGAGATATGGCAGTTTTGAGGTACGAAACGCTTGAAAAACTCAAAATTTTCGCAGTTCTGATGCTCGAAACGAATAACTAGAACGGCCTAGGGGAAAACTACTCATACCGTTGTAATCGGGCGAGTTTCTACTTTCAGATGCAACAGAAATTTTGCGGATTGGTCAATCCGTTCGCGAGATATTGCAGTTTTGATGTAAGAAACACTTGAGAAACTCAAAATTTTCGCAGTTCTGATGCTCGAAACGAATAACTAGAACGGCCTAGGGGAAAACTACTCATACGGTTGTAATCGGGCGAGTTTCTACTTTCAGATGCAACAGAAATTTTGCGGATTGGTCAATCCGTTCGCAAGATATTGCAGTTTTGATGTAAGAAACACTTGAGAAACTCAAAATTTTCGCAGTTCTGATGCTCGAAACTAATAACTAGAACGGCCTAGGGGAAAACTACACATACCGTTGTAATCGGGCGAGTTTCTACTTTCAGATGCAACAGAAATTTTGCGGATTGGTCAATCCGTTCGCGAGATATGGCAGTTTTGAGGTAAGAAACGCTTGAAAAACTCAAAATCTTCGCAGTTCTGATGCTCGAAACGAATAACTAGAACGGCCTAGGGGAAAACTACTCATACCGTTGTAATCGGGCGAGTTTCTACTTTCAGATGCAACAGAAATTTTGCGGATTGGTCAATCCGTTCGCGAGATATGGCAGTTTTGAGGTGAGAAACGCTTGAAAAACACAAAATTTTCGCAGTTCTGATGCTCGAAACGAATAACTAGAACGGCCTAGGGGAAAACTACTCATACCGTTGTAATCGGGCGAGTTTCTACTTTCAGATGCAACAGAAATTTTGCGGATTGGTCAATCCGTTCGCGAGATATGGCAGTTTTGAGGTACGAAACGCTTGAAAAACTCAAAATTTTCGCAGTTCTGATGCTCGAAACGAATAACTAGAACGGCCTAGGGGAAAACTACTCATACCGTTGTAATCGGGCGAGTTTCTACTTTCAGGTGCAACAGAAATTTTGCGGATTGGTCAATCCGTTCGCGAGATATTGCAGTTTTGATGTAAGAAACACTTGAGAAACTCAAAATTTTCGCAGTTCTGATGCTCGAAACTAATAACTAGAACGGCCTAGGGGAAAACTACACATACCGTTGTAATCGGGCGAGTTTCTACTTTCAGATGCAACGGAAATTTTGCGGATTGGTCAGTCCGTTCGCGAGATATGGCAGTTTTGAGGTAAGAAACTCTTGAAAAACTCAAAATTTTCGCAGTTCTGATGCTCGAAACGAATAACTAGAACGGCCTAGGGGAAAACTACTCATACCGTTGTAATCGGGCAAGTTTCTACTTTCAGATGCAACAGAAATTTTGCGGATTGGTCAATCCGTTCGCGAGATATGGCAGTTTTGAGGTAAGAAACGCTTGAAAAACTCAAAATATTCGCAGTTCTGATGCTCGAAACTAATAACTAGAACGGCCTAGGGGAAAACTACACATACCGTTGTAATCGGGCGAGTTTCTACTTTCAGATGCAACAGAAATTTTGCGGATTGGTCAATCCGTTCGCGAGATATGGCAGTTTTGAGGTAAGAAACGCTTGAAAAACTCAAAATCTTCGCAGTTCTGATGCTCGAAACGAATAACTAGAACGGCCTAGGGGAAAACTACTCATACCGTTGTAATCGGGCGAGTTTCTACTTTCAGATGCAACAGAAATTTTGCGGATTGGTCAATCCGTTCGCGAGATATGGCAGTTTTGAGGTACGAAACGCTTGAAAAACTCAAAATTTTCGCAGTTCTGATGCTCGAAACGAATAACTAGAACGGCCTAGGGGAAAACTACTCATACCGTTGTAATCGGGCGAGTTTCTACTTTCAGATGCAACAGAAATTTTGCGGATTGGTCAGTCCGTTCGCGAGATATGGCAGTTTTGAGGTAAGAAACTCTTGAAAAACTCAAAATTTTCGCAGTTCTGATGCTCGAAACGAATAACTAGAACGGCCTAGGGGAAAACTACTAATACCGTTGTAATCGGGCGAGTTTCTACTTTCAGATGCAACAGAAATTTTGCGGATTGGTCAATCCGTTCGCGAGATATGGCAGTTTTGAGGTGAGAAACGCTTGAAAAACACAAAATTTTCGCAGTTCTGATGCTCGAAACGAATAACTAGAACGGCCTAGGGGAAAACTACTCATACGGTTGTAATCGGGCGAGTTTCTACTTTCAGATGCAACAGAAATTTTGCGGATTGGTCAATCCGTTCGCGAGATATTGCAGTTTTGATGTAAGAAACGCTTGAGAAACTCAAAATTTTCGCAGTTCTGATGCTCGAAACTAATAACTAGAACGGCCTAGGGGAAAACTTCTCATACGGTTGTAATCGGGCGAGTTTCTACTTTCAGATGCAACAGAAATTTTGCGGATTGGTCAATCCGTTCGCGAGATATTGCAGTTTTGATGTAAGAAACGCTTGAGAAACTCAAAATTTTCGCAGTTCTGATGCTCGAAACTAATAACTAGAACGGCCTAGGGGAAAACTACTCATACCGTTGTAATCGGGCGAGTTTCTACTTTCAGATGCAACAGAAATTTTGCGGATTGGTCAATCCGTTCGCGAGATATTGCAGTTTTGATGTAAGAAACGCTTGAGAAACTCAAAATTTTCGCAGTTCTGATGCTCGAAACTAATAACTAGAACGGCCTAGGGGAAAACTACTCATACCGTTGTAATCGGGCGAGTTTCTACTTTCAGATGCAACAGAAATTTTGCGGATTGGTCAATCCGTTCGCGAGATATGGCAGTTTTGAGGTAAGAAATGCTTGAAAAACTCAAAATCTTCGCAGTTCTGATGCTCGAAACGAATAACTAGAACGGCCTAGGGGAAAACTACTCATACCGTTGTAATCGGGCGAGTTTCTACTTTCAGATGCAACAGAAATTTTGCGGATTGGTCAATCCGTTCGCGAGATATGGCAGTTTTGTGATACGAAACGCTTGAAAAACTCAAAATTTTCGCAGTTCTGATGCTCGAAACGAATAACTAGAACGGCCTAGGGGAAAACTACTCATACCGTTGTAATCGGGCGAGTTTCTACTTACAGATGCAACAGAAATTTTGCGGATTGGTCAATCCGTTCGCGAGATATGGCAGTTTTGAGGTGAGAAACGCTTGAAAAACACAAAATTTTCGCAGTTCTGATGCTCGAAACGAATAACTAGAACGGCCTAGGGGAAAACTTCTCATACGGTTGTAATCGGGCGAGTTTCTACTTTCAGATGCAACAGAAATTTTGCGGATTGGTCAATCCGTTCGCGAGATATGGCAGTTTTGAGGTAAGAAACGCTTGAAAAACTCAAAATCTTCGCAGTTCTGATGCTCGAAACGAATAACTAGAACGGCCTAGAGGAAAACTACTCATACCGTTGTAATCGGGCGAGTTTCTACTTTCAGATGCAACAGAAATTTTGCGGATTGGTCAATCCGTTCGCGAGATATGGCAGTTTTGAGGTACGAAACGCTTGAAAAACTCAAAATTTTCGCAGTTCTGATGCTCGAAACGAATAACTAGAACGGCCTAGGGGAAAACTACTCATACCGTTGTAATCGGGCGAGTTTCTACTTTCAGATGCAACAGAAATTTTGCGGATTGGTCAATCCGTTCGCGAGATATTGCAGTTTTGATGTAAGAAACACTTGAAAAACTCAAAATCTTCGCAGTTCTGATGCTCGAAACGAATAACTAGAACGGCCTAGGGGAAAACTACTCATACCGTTGTAATCGGGCGAGTTTCTACTTTCAGATGCAACAGAAATTTTGCGGATTGGTCAATCCGTTCGCGAGATATGGCAGTTTTGAGGTACGAAACGCTTGAAAAACTCAAAATTTTCGCCAGTTCTGATGCTCGAAACGAATAACTAGAACGGCCTAGGGGAAAACTACTCATACCGTTGTAATCGGGCGAGTTTCTACTTTCAGATGCAACAGAAATTTTGCGGATTGGTCAATCCGTTCGCGAGATATGGCAGTTTTGAGGTAAGAAACGCTTGAAAAACTCAAAATCTTCGCAGTTCTGATGCTCGAAACGAATAACTAGAACGGCCTAGGGGAAAACTACTCATACCGTTGTAATCGGGCGAGTTTCTACTTTCAGATGCAACAGAAATTTTGCGGATTGGTCAATCCGTTCGCGAGATATGGCAGTTTTGAGGTGAGAAACGCTTGAAAAACACAAAATTTTCGCAGTTCTGATGCTCGAAACGAATAACTAGAACGGCCTAGGGGAAAACTACTCATACGGTTGTAATCGGGCGAGTTTCTACTTTCAGATGCAACAGAAATTTTGCGGATTGGTCAATCCGTTCGCAAGATATTGCAGTTTTGATGTAAGAAACACTTGAGAAACTCAAAATTTTCGCAGTTCTGATGCTCGAAACTAATAACTAGAACGGCCTAGGGGAAAACTACACATACCGTTGTAATCGGGCGAGTTTCTACTTTCAGATGCAACAGAAATTTTGCGGATTGGTCAATCCGTTCGCGAGATATGGCAGTTTTGAGGTAAGAAACGCTTGAAAAACTCAAAATCTTCGCAGTTCTGATGCTCGAAACGAATAACTAGAACGGCCTAGGGGAAAACTACTCATACCGTTGTAATCGGGCGAGTTTCTACTTTCAGATGCAACAGAAATTTTGCGGATTGGTCAATCCGTTCGCGAGATATGGCAGTTTTGAGGTGAGAAACGCTTGAAAAACACAAAATTTTCGCAGTTCTGATGCTCGAAACGAATAACTAGAACGGCCTAGGGGAAAACTACTCATACCGTTGTAATCGGGCGAGTTTCTACTTACAGATGCAACAGAAATTTTGCGGATTGGTCAATCCGTTCGCGAGATATGGCAGTTTTGAGGTGAGAAACGCTTGAAAAACACAAAATTTTCGCAGTTCTGATGCTCGAAACGAATAACTAGAACGCCCTAGGGGAAAACTTCTCATACGGTTGTAATCGGGCGAGTTTCTACTTTCAGATGCAACAGAAATTTTGCGGATTGGTCAATCCGTTCGCGAGATATGGCAGTTTTGAGGTAAGAAACGCTTGAAAAACTCAAAATCTTCGCAGTTCTGATGCTCGAAACGAATAACTAGAACGGCCTAGGGGAAAACTACTCTTACCGTTGTAATCGGGCGAGTTTCTACTTTCAGATGCAACAGAAATTTTGCGGATTGGTCAATCCGTTCGCGAGATATGGCAGTTTTGAGGTACGAAACGCTTGAAAAACTCAAAATTTTCGCAGTTCTGATGCTCGAAACGAATAACTAGAACGGCCTAGGGGAAAACTACTCATACCGTTGTAATCGGGCGAGTTTCTACTTTCAGGTGCAACAGAAATTTTGCGGATTGGTCAATCCGTTCGCGAGATATTGCAGTTTTGATGTAAGAAACACTTGAGAAACTCAAAATTTTCGCAGTTCTGATGCTCGAAACTAATAACTAGAACGGCCTAGGGGAAAACTACACATACCGTTGTAATCGGGCGAGTTTCTACTTTCAGATGCAACAGAAATTTTGCGGATTGGTCAGTCCGTTCGCGAGATATGGCAGTTTTGAGGTAAGAAACTCTTGAAAAACTCAAAATTTTCGCAGTTCTGATGCTCGAAACGAATAACTAGAACAGCCTAGGGGAAAACTACTCATACCGTTGTAATCGGGCAAGTTTCTACTTTCAGATGCAACAGAAATTTGGCGGATTGGTCAATCCGTTCGCGAGATATGGCAGTTTTGAGGTAAGAAACGCTTGAAAAACTCAAAATATTCGCAGTTCTGATGCTCGAAACTAATAACTAGAACGGCCTAGGGGAAAACTACACATACCGTTGTAATCGGGCGAGTTTCTACTTTCAGATGCAACAGAAATTTTGCGGATTGGTCAATCCGTTCGCGAGATATGGCAGTTTTGAGGTAAGAAACGCTTGAAAAACTCAAAATCTTCGCAGTTCTGATGCTCGAAACGAATAACTAGAACGGCCTAGGGGAAAACTACTCATACCGTTGTAATCGGGCGAGTTTCTACTTTCAGATGCAACAGAAATTTTGCGGATTGGTCAATCCGTTCGCGAGATATGGCAGTTTTGAGGTACGAAACGCTTGAAAAACTCAAAATTTTCGCAGTTCTGATGCTCGAAACGAATAACTAGAACGGCCTAGGGGAAAACTACTCATACCGTTGTAATCGGGCGAGTTTCTACTTTCAGATGCAACAGAAATTTTGCGGATTGGTCAATCCGTTCGCGAGATATTGCAGTTTTGATGTAAGAAACACTTGAGAAACTCAAAATTTTCGCAGTTCTGATGCTCGAAACTAATAACTAGAACGGCCTAGGGGAAAACCACACATACCGTTGTAATCGGGCGAGTTTCTACTTTCAGATGCAACAGAAATTTTGCGGATTGGTCAGTCCGTTCGCGAGATATGGCAGTTTTGAGGTAAGAAACTCTTGAAAAACTCAAAATTTTCGCAGTTCTGATGCTCGAAACGAATAACTAGAACGGCCTAGGGGAAAACTACTCATACCGTTGTAATCGGGCGAGTTTCTACTTTCAGATGCAACAGAAATTTTGCGGATTGGTCAATCCGTTCGCGAGATATTGCAGTTTTGATGTAAGAAACACTTGAGAAACTCAAAATTTTCGCAGTTCTGATGCTCGAAACTAATAACTAGAACGGCCTAGGGGAAAACTACTCATACCGTTGTAATCGGGCGAGTTTCTACTTTCAGATGCAACAGAAATTTTGCGGATTGGTCAATCCGTTCGCGAGATACTGCAGTTTTGATGTAAGAAACGCTTGAGAAACTCAAAATTTTCGCAGTTCTGATGCTCGAAACTAATAACTAGAACGGCCTAGGGGAAAACTACTCATACTGTTGTAATCGGGCGAGTTTCTACTTTCAGATGCAACAGAAATTTTGCGGATTGGTCAATCCGTTCGCGAGATATGGCAGTTTTGAGGTAAGAAACGCTTGAAAAACTCAAAATCTTCGCAGTTCTGATGCTCGAAACGAATAACTAGAACGGCCTAGGGGAAAACTACTCATACCGTTGTAATCGGGCGAGTTTCTACTTTCAGATGCAACAGAAATTTTGCGGATTGGTCAATCCGTTCGCGAGATATGGCAGTTTTGAGGTACGAAACGCTTGAAAAACTCAAAATTTTCGCAGTTCTGATGCTCGAAACGAATAACTAGAACGGCCTAGGGGAAAACTACTCATACCGTTGTAATCGGGCGAGTTTCTACTTTCAGATGCAACAGAAATTTTGCGGATTGGTCAATCCGTTCGCGAGATATTGCAGTTTTGATGTAAGAAACACTTGAGAAACTCAAAATTTTCGCAGTTCTGATGCTCGAAACTAATAACTAGAACGGCCTAGGGGAAAACTACACATACCGTTGTAATCGGGCGAGTTTCTACTTTCAGATGCAACAGAAATTTTGCGGATTGGTCAGTCCGTTCGCGAGATATGGCAGTTTTGAGGTAAGAAACTCTTGAAAAACTCAAAATTTTCGCAGTTCTGATGCTCGAAACGAATAACTAGAACGGCCTAGGGGAAAACTACTCATACCGTTGTAATCGGGCGAGATTCTACTTACAGATGCAACAGAAATTTTGCGGATTGGTCAATCCGTTCGCGAGATATGGCAGTTTTGAGGTGAGAAACGCTTGAAAAACACAAAATTTTCGCAGTTCTGATGCTCGAAACGAATAACTAGAACGGCCTAGGGGAAAACTACTCATACGGTTGTAATCGGGCGAGCTTCTACTTTCAGATGCAACAGAAATTTTGCGGATTGGTCAATCCGTTCGCGAGATATTGCAGTTTTGATGTAAGAAACACTTGAGAAACTCAAAATTTTCGCAGTTCTGATGCTCGAAACTAATAACTAGAACGGCCTAGGGGAAAACTACACATACCGTTGTAATCGGGCGAGTTTCTACTTTCAGATGCAACAGAAATTTTGCGGATTGGTCAATCCGTTCGCGAGATATGGCAGTTTTGAGGTAAGAAACGCTTGAAAAACTCAAAATCTTCGCAGTTCTGATGCTCGAAACGAATAACTAGAACGGCCTAGGGGAAAACTACTCATACCGTTGTAATCGGGCGAGTTTCTACTTTCAGATGCAACAGAAATTTTGCGGATTGGTCAATCCGTTCGCGAGATATGGCAGTTTTGATGTAAGAAACGCTTGAGAAACTCAAAATTTTCGCAGTTCTGATGCTCGAAACTAATAACTAGAACGGCCTAGGGGAAAACTACTCATACCGTTGTAATCGGGCGAGTTTCTACTTTCAGATGCAACAGAAATTTTGCGGATTGGTCAATCCGTTCGCGAGATATTGCAGTTTTGATGTAAGAAACACTTGAGAAACTCAAAATTTTCGCAGTTCTGATGCTCGAAACTAATAACTAGAACGGCCTAGGGGAAAACTACTCATACTGTTGTAATCGGGCGAGTTTCTACTTTCAGATGCAACAGAAATTTTGCGGATTGGTCAATCCGTTCGCGAGATATGGCAGTTTTGATGTAAGAAACGCTTGAAAAACTCAAAATCTTCCCAGTTCTGATGCTCGAAACGAATAACTAGAACGGCCTAGGGGAAAACTACTCATACCGTTGTAATCGGGCGAGCTTCTACTTTCAGATGCAACAGAAATTTTGCGGATTGGTCAATCCGTTCGCGAGATATGGCAGTTTTGATGTAAGAAACGCTTGAGAAACTCAAAATTTTCGCAGTTCTGATGCTCGAAACTAATAACTAGAACGGCCTAGGGGAAAACTACTCATACCGTTGTAATCGGGCGAGTTTCTACTTTCAGATGCAACAGAAATTTTGCGAATTGGTCAATCCGTTCGCGAGATACTGCAGTTTTGATGTAAGAAACGCTTGAGAAACTCAAAATTTTCGCAGTTCTGATGCTCGAAACTAATAACTAGAACGGCCTAGGGGAAAACTACTCATACTGTTGTAATCGGGCGAGTTTCTACTTTCAGATGCAACAGAAATTTTGCGGATTGGTCAATCCGTTCGCGAGATATGGCAGTTTTGAGGTGAGAAACGCTTGAAAAACACAAAATTTTCGCAGTTCTGATGCTCGAAACGAATAACTAGAACGGCCTAGGGGAAAACTACTCATACGGTTGTAATCGGGCGAGCTTCTACTTTCAGATGCAACAGAAATTTTGCGGATTGGTCAATCCGTTCGCGAGATATTGCAGTTTTGATGTAAGAAACACTTGAGAAACTCAAAATTTTCGCAGTTCTGATGCTCGAAACTAATAACTAGAACGGCCTAGGGGAAAACTACACATACCGTTGTAATCGGGCGAGTTTCTACTTTCAGATGCAACAGAAATTTTGCGCATTGGTCAATCCGTTCGCGAGATATGGCAGTTTTGAGGTAAGAAACGCTTGAAAAACTCAAAATCTTCGCAGTTCTGATGCTCGAAACGAATAACTAGAACGGCCTAGGGGAAAACTACTCATACCGTTGTAATCGGGCGAGTTTCTACTTTCAGATGCAACAGAAATTTTGCGGATTGGTCAATCCGTTCGCGAGATATGGCAGTTTTGATGTAAGAAACGCTTGAGAAACTCAAAATTTTCGCAGTTCTGATGCTCGAAACTAATAACTAGAACGGCCTAGGGGAAAACTACTCATACCGTTGTAATCGGGCGAGTTTCTACTTTCAGATGCAACAGAAATTTTGCGGATTGGTCAATCCGTTCGCGAGATATTGCAGTTTTGATGTAAGAAACGCTTGAGAAACTCAAAATTTTCGCAGTTCTGATGCTCGAAACTAATAACTAGAACGGCCTAGGGGAAAACTACTCATACTGTTGTAATCGGGCGAGTTTCTACTTTCAGATGCAACAGAAATTTTGCGGATTGGTCAATCCGTTCGCGAGATATGGCAGTTTTGAGGTAAGAAACGCTTGAAAAACTCAAAATCTTCGCAGTTCTGATGCTCGAAACGAATAACTAGAACGGCCTAGGGGAAAACTACTCATACCGTTGTAATCGGGCGAGTTTCTACTTTCAGATGCAACAGAAATTTTGCGGATTGGTCAATCCGTTCGCGAGATATGGCAGTTTTGAGGTACGAAACGCTTGAAAAACTCAAAATTTTCGCAGTTCTGATGCTCGAAACGAATAACTAGAACGGCCTAGGGGAAAACTAGTCATACCGTTGTAATCGGGCGAGTTTCTACTTTCAGATGCAACAGAAATTTTGCGGATTGGTCAATCCGTTCGCGAGATATTGCAGTTTTGATGTAAGAAACACTTGAGAAACTCAAAATTTTCGCAGTTCTGATGCTCGAAACTAATAACTAGAGCGGCCTAGGGGAAAACTACACATACCGTTGTAATCGGGCGAGTTTCTACTTTCAGATGCAACAGAAATTTTGCGAATTGGTCAGTCCATTCGCGAGATATGGCAGTTTTGAGGTAAGAAACTTTTGAAAAACTCAAAATTTTCGCAGTTCTGATGCTCGAAACGAATAACTAGAACGGCCTAGGGGAAAACTACTCATACCGTTGTAATCGGGCGAGTTTCTACTTACAGATGCAACAGAAATTTTGCGGATTGGTCAATCCGTTCGCGAGGTATGGCAGTTTTGAGGTGAGAAACGCTTGAAAAACACAAAATTTTCGCAGTTCTGATGCTCGAAACGAATAACTAGAACGGCCTAGGGGAAAACTACTCATACCGTTGTAATCGGGCGAGTTTCTACTTTCAGATGCAACAGAAATTTTGCGGATTGGTCAATCCGTTCGCGAGATATGGCAGTTTTGATGTAAGAAACGCTTGAGAAACTCAAAATTTTCGCAGTTCTGATGCTCGAAACTAATAACTAGAACGGCCTAGGGGAAAACCACTCATACCGTTGTAATCGGGCGAGTTTCTACTTTCAGATGCAACAGAAATTTTGCGGATTGGTCAATCCGTTCGCGAGATATTGCAGTTTTGATGTAAGAAACGCATGAGAAACTAAAAAATTTTCGCAGTTCTGATGCTCGAAACTAATAACTAGAACGGCCTAGGGGAAAACTACTCATACTGTTGTAATCGGGCGAGTTTCTACTTTCAGATGCAACAGAAATTTTGCGGATTGGTCAATCCGTTCGCGAGATATGGCAGTTTTGAGGTAAGAAACGCTTGAAAAACTCAAAATCTTCGCAGTTCTGATGCTCGAAACGAATAACTAGAACGGCCTAGGGGAAAACTACTCATACCGTTGTAATCGGGCGAGTTTCTACTTTCAGATGCAACAGAAATTTTGCGGATTGGTCAATCCGTTCGCGAGATATGGCAGTTTTGAGGTACGAAACGCTTGAAAAACTCAAAATTTTCGCAGTTCTGATGCTCGAAACGAATAACTAGAACGGCCTAGGGGAAAACTAGTCATACCGTTGTAATCGGGCGAGTTTCTACTTTCAGATGCAACAGAAATTTTGCGGATTGGTCAATCCGTTCGCGAGATATTGCAGTTTTGATGTAAGAAACACTTGAGAAACTCAAAATTTTCGCAGTTCTGATGCTCGAAACTAATAACTAGAGCGGCCTAGGGGAAAACTACACATACCGTTGTAATCGGGCGAGTTTCTACTTACAGATGCAACAGAAATTTTGCGGATTGGTCAATCCGTTCGCGAGATATGGCAGTTTTGAGGTGAGAAACGCTTGAAAAACACAAAATTTTCGCAGTTCTGATGCTCGAAACGAATAACTAGAACGGCCTAGGGGAAAACTACTCATACCGTTGTAATCGGGCGAGTTTCTACTTTCAGATGCAACAGAAATTTTGCGGATTGGTCAATCCGTTCGCGAGATATTGCAGTTTTGATGTAAGAAACACTTGAGAAACTCAAAATTTTCGCAGTTCTGATGCTCGAAACTAATAACTAGAGCGGCCTAGGGGAAAACTACACATACCGTTGTAATCGGGCGAGTTTCTACTTTCAGATGCAACAGAAATTTTGCGGATTGGTCAGTCCATTCGCGAGATATGGCAGTTTTGAGGTAAGAAACTCTTGAAAAACTCAAAATTTTCGCAGTTCTGATGCTCGAAACGAATAACTAGAACGGCCTAGGGGAAAACTACTCATACCGTTGTAATCGGGCGAGTTTCTACTTACAGATGCAACAGAAATTTTGCGGATTGGTCAATCCGTTCGCGAGATATGGCAGTTTTGAGGTGAGAAACGCTTGAAAAACACAAAATTTTCGCAGTTCTGATGCTCGAAACGAATAACTAGAACGGCCTAGGGGAAAACTACTCATACGGTTGTAATCGGGCGAGTTTCTACTTTCAGATGCAACAGAAATTTTGCGGATTGGTCAATCCGTTCGCGAGATATTGCAGTTTTGATGTAAGACACGCTTGAGAAACTCAAAATTTTCGCAGTTCTGATGCTCGAAACTAATAACTAGAACGGCCTAGGGGAAAACTACTCATACTGTTGTAATCGGGCGAGTTTCTACTTTCAGATGCAACAGAAATTTTGCGGATTGGTCAATCCGTTCGCGAGATATGGCAGTTTTGAGGTAAGAAACGCTTGAAAAACTCAAAATCTTCGCAGTTCTGATGCTCGAAACGAATAACTAGAACGGCCTAGGGGAAAACTACTCATACCGTTGTAATCGGGCGAGTTTCTACTTTCAGATGCAACAGAAATTTTGCGGATTGGTCAATCCGTTCGCGAGATATGGCAGTTTTGAGGTACGAAACGCTTGAAAAACTCAAAATTTTCGCAGTTCTGATGCTCGAAACGAATAACTAGAACGGCCTAGGGGAAAACTAGTCATACCGTTGTAATCGGGCGAGTTTCTACTTTCAGATGCAACAGAAATTTTGCGGATTGGTCAATCCGTTCGCGAGATATTGCAGTTTTGATGTAAGAAACACTTGAGAAACTCAAAATTTTCGCAGTTCTGATGCTCGAAACTAATAACTAGAGCGGCCTAGGGGAAAACTACACATACCGTTGTAATCGGGCGAGTTTCTACTTTCAGATGCAACAGAAATTTTGCGGATTGGTCAGTCCATTCGCGAGATATGGCAGTTTTGGGGTAAGAAACTCTTGAAAAACTCAAAATTTTCGCAGTTCTGATGCTCGAAACGAATAACTAGAACGGCCTAGGGGAAAACTACTCATACCGTTGTAATCGGGCGAGTTTCTACTTACAGATGCAACAGAAATTTTGCGGATTGGTCAATCCGTTCGCGAGATATGGCAGTTTTGAGGTGAGAAACGCTTGAAAAACACAAAATTTTCGCAGTTCTGATGCTCGAAACGAATAACTAGAACGGCCTAGGGGAAAACTACTCATACGGTTGTAATCGGGCGAGTTTCTACTTTCAGATGCAACAGAAATTTTGCGGATTGGTCAATCCGTTCGCGAGATATTGCAGTTTTGATGTAAGACACGCTTGAGAAACTCAAAATTTTCGCAGTTCTGATGCTCGAAACTAATAACTAGAACGGCCTAGGGGAAAACTACTCATACTGTTGTAATCGGGCGAGTTTCTACTTTCAGATGCAACAGAAATTTTGCGGATTGGTCAATCCGTTCGCGAGATATGGCAGTTTTGAGGTAAGAAACGCTTGAAAAACTCAAAATCTTCGCAGTTCTGATGCTCGAAACGAATAACTAGAACGGCCTAGGGGAAAACTACTCATACCGTTGTAATCGGGCGAGTTTCTACTTTCAGATGCAACAGAAATTTTGCGGATTGGTCAATCCGTTCGCGAGATATGGCAGTTTTGAGGTACGAAACGCTTGAAAAACTCAAAATTTTCGCAGTTCTGATGCTCGAAACGAATAACTAGAACGGCCTAGGGGAAAACTAGTCATACCGTTGTAATCGGGCGAGTTTCTACTTTCAGATGCAACAGAAATTTTGCGGATTGGTCAATCCGTTCGCGAGATATTGCAGTTTTGATGTAAGAAACACTTGAGAAACTCAAAATTTTCGCAGTTCTGATGCTCGAAACTAATAACTAGAACGGCCTAGGGGAAAACTACACATACCGTTGTAATCGGGCGAGTTTCTACTTTCAGATGCAACAGAAATTTTGCGGATTGGTCAGTCCGTTCGCGAGATATGGCAGTTTTGAGGTAAGAAACTCTTGAGAAACTCAAAATTTTCGAAGTTCTGATGCTCGAAACTAATAACTAGAACGGCCTAGGGGAAAACTACACATACCGTTGTAATCGGGCGAGTTTCTACTTTCAGATGCAACAGAAATTTTGCGGATTGGTCAATCCGTTCGCGAGATATGGCAGTTTTGATGTAAGAAACGCTTGAGAAACTCAAAATTTTCGCAGTTCTGATGCTCGAAACTAATAACTAGAACGGCCTAGGGGAAAACTACTCATACCGTTGTAATCGGGCGAGTTTCTACTTTCAGATGCAACAGAAATTTTGCGGATTGGTCAATCCGTTCGCGAGATATTGCAGTTTTGATGTAAGAAACGCTTGAGAAACTCAAAATTTTCGCAGTTCTGATGCTCGAAACTAATAACTAGAACGGCCTAGGGGAAAACTACTCATACTGTTGTAATCGGGCGAGTTTCTACTTTCAGATGCAACAGAAATTTTGCGGATTGGTCAATCCGTTCGCGAGATATGGCAGTTTTGATGTAAGAAACGCTTGAGAAACTCAAAATTTTCGCAGTTCTGATGCTCGAAACTAATAACTAGAACGGCCTAGGGGAAAACTACTCATACCGTTGTAATCGGGCGAGTTTCTACTTTCAGATGCAACAGAAATTTTGCGGATTGGTCAATCCGTTCGCGAGATATTGCAGTTTTGATGTAAGAAACGCTTGAGAAACTCAAAATTTTCGCAGTTCTGATGCTCGAAACTAATAACTAGAACGGCCTAGGGGAAAACTACTCATACTGTTGTAATCGGGCGAGTTTCTACTTTCAGATGCAACAGAAATTTTGCGGATTGGTCAATCCGTTCGCGAGATATGGCAGTTTTGAGGTACGAAACGCTTGAAAAACTCAAAATTTTCGCAGTTCTGATGCTCGAAACGAATAACTAGAACGGCCTAGGGGAAAACTAGTCATACCGTTGTAATCGGGCGAGTTTCTACTTTCAGATGCAACAGAAATTTTGCGGATTGGTCAATCCGTTCGCGAGATATTGCAGTTTTGATGTAAGAAACACTTGAGAAACTCAAAATTTTCGCAGTTCTGATGCTCGAAACTAATAACTAGAGCGGCCTAGGGGAAAACTACACATACCGTTGTAATCGGGCGAGTTTCTACTTTCAGATGCAACAGAAATTTTGCGGATTGGTCAGTCCATTCGCGAGATATGGCAGTTTTGGGGTAAGAAACTCTTGAAAAACTCAAAATTTTCGCAGTTCTGATGCTCGAAACGAATAACTAGAACGGCCTAGGGGAAAACTACTCATACCGTTGTAATCGGGCGAGTTTCTACTTACAGATGCAACAGAAATTTTGCGGATTGGTCAATCCGTTCGCGAGATATGGCAGTTTTGAGGTGAGAAACGCTTGAAAAACACAAAATTTTCGCAGTTCTGATGCTCGAAACGAATAACTAGAACGGCCTAGGGGAAAACTACTCATACGGTTGTAATCGGGCGAGTTTCTACTTTCAGATGCAACAGAAATTTTGCGGATTGGTCAATCCGTTCGCGAGATATTGCAGTTTTGATGTAAGACACGCTTGAGAAACTCAAAATTTTCGCAGTTCTGATGCTCGAAACTAATAACTAGAACGGCCTAGGGGAAAACTACTCATACTGTTGTAATCGGGCGAGTTTCTACTTTCAGATGCAACAGAAATTTTGCGGATTGGTCAATCCGTTCGCGAGATATGGCAGTTTTGAGGTAAGAAACGCTTGAAAAACTCAAAATCTTCGCAGTTCTGATGCTCGAAACGAATAACTAGAACGGCCTAGGGGAAAACTACTCATACCGTTGTAATCGGGCGAGTTTCTACTTTCAGATGCAACAGAAATTTTGCGGATTGGTCAATCCGTTCGCGAGATATGGCAGTTTTGAGGTACGAAACGCTTGAAAAACTCAAAATTTTCGCAGTTCTGATGCTCGAAACGAATAACTAGAACGGCCTAGGGGAAAACTAGTCATACCGTTGTAATCGGGCGAGTTTCTACTTTCAGATGCAACAGAAATTTTGCGGATTGGTCAATCCGTTCGCGAGATATTGCAGTTTTGATGTAAGAAACACTTGAGAAACTCAAAATTTTCGCAGTTCTGATGCTCGAAACTAATAACTGGAACAGCCTAGGGGAAAACTACACATACCGTTGTAATCGGGCGAGTTTCTACTTTCAGATGCAACAGAAATTTTGCGGATTGGTCAGTCCGTTCGCGAGATATGGCAGTTTTGAGGTAAGAAACTCTTGAAAAACTCAAAATTTTCGCAGTTCTGATGCTCGAAACGAATAACAAGAACGGCCTAGGGGAAAACTACTCATACCGTTGTAATCGGGCGAGTTTCTACTTACAGATGCAACAGAAATTTTGCGGATTGGTCAATCCGTTCGCGAGATATGGCAGTTTTGAGGTGAGAAACGCTTGAAAAACACAAAATTTTCGCAGTTCTGATGCTCGAAACGAATAACTAGAACGGCCTAGGGGAAAACTACTCATACGGTTGTAATCGGGCGGGCTTCTACTTTCAGATGCAACAGAAATTTTGCGGATTGGTCAATCCGTTCGCGAGATATTGCAGTTTTGATGTAAGAAACACTTGAGAAACTCAAAATTTTCGCAGTTCTGATGCTCGAAACTAATAACTAGAACGGCCTAGGGGAAAACTACACATACCGTTGTAATCGGGCGAGTTTCTACTTTCAGATGCAACAGAAATTTTGCGGATTGGTCAATCCGTTCGCGAGATATGGCAGTTTTGATGTAAGAAACGCTTGAGAAACTCAAAATTTTCGCAGTTCTGATGCTCGAAACTAATAACTAGAACGGCCTAGGGGAAAACTACTCATACCGTTGTAATCGGGCGAGTTTCTACTTTCAGATGCAACAGAAATTTTGCGGATTGGTCAATCCGTTCGCGAGATATTGCAGTTTTGATGTAAGAAACGCTTGAGAAACTCAAAATTTTCGCAGTTCTGATGCTCGAAACTAATAACTAGAACGGCCTAGGGGAAAACTACTCATACTGTTGTAATCGGGCGAGTTTCTACTTTCAGATGCAACAGAAATTTTGCGGATTGGTCAATCCGTTCGCGAGATATGGCAGTTTTGAGGTAAGAAACTCTTGAAAAACTCAAAATTTTCGCAGTTCTGATGCTCGAAACGAATAACAAGAACGGCCTAGGGGAAAACTACTCATACCGTTGTAATCGGGCGAGTTTCTACTTACAGATGCAACAGAAATTTTGCGGATTGGTCAATCCGTTCGCGAGATATGGCAGTTTTGAGGTGAGAAACGCTTGAAAAACACAAAATTTTCGCAGTTCTGATGCTCGAAACGAATAACTAGAACGGCCTAGGGGAAAACTACTCATACGGTTGTAATCGGGCGGGCTTCTACTTTCAGATGCAACAGAAATTTTGCGGATTGGTCAATCCGTTCGCGAGATATTGCAGTTTTGATGTAAGAAACACTTGAGAAACTCAAAATTTTCGCAGTTCTGATGCTCGAAACTAATAACTAGAACGGCCTAGGGGAAAACTACACATACCGTTGTAATCGGGCGAGTTTCTACTTTCAGATGCAACAGAAATTTTGCGGATTGGTCAATCCGTTCGCGAGATATGGCAGTTTTGAGGTAAGAAACGCTTGAAAAACTCAAAATCTTCGCAGTTCTGATGCTCGAAACGAATAACTAGAACGGCCTAGGGGAAAACTACTCATACCGTTGTAATCGGGCGAGTTTCTACTTTCAGATGCAACAGAAATTTTGCGGATTGGTCAATCCGTTCGCGAGATATGGCAGTTTTGATGTAAGAAACGCTTGAGAAACTCAAAATTTTCGCAGTTCTGATGCTCGAAACTAATAACTAGAACGGCCTAGGGGAAAACTACTCATACCGTTGTAATCGGGCGAGTTTCTACTTTCAGATGCAACAGAAATTTTGCGGATTGGTCAATCCGTTCGCGAGATATTGCAGTTTTGATGTAAGAAACGCTTGAGAAACTCAAAATTTTCGCAGTTCTGATGCTCGAAACTAATAACTAGAACGGCCTAGGGGAAAACTACTCATACTGTTGTAATCGGGCGAGTTTCTACTTTCAGATGCAACAGAAATTTTGCGGATTGGTCTATCCGTTCGCGAGATATGGCAGTTTTGAGGTAAGAAACGCTTGAAAAACTCAAAATTTTCGCAGTTCTGATGCTCGAAACGAATAACTAGAACGGCCTAGGGGAAAACTAGTCATACCGTTGTAATCGGGCGAGTTTCTACTTTCAGCTGCAACAGAAATTTTGCGGATTGGTCAATCCGTTCGCGAGATATTGCAGTTTTGATGTAAGAAACACTTGAGAAACTCAAAATTTTCGCAGTTCTGATGCTCGAAACTAATAACTAGAACGGCCTAGGGGAAAACTACACATACCGTTGTAATCGGGCGAGTTTCTACTTTCAGATGCAACAGAAATTTTGCGGATTGGTCAGTCCATTCGCGAGATATGGCAGTTTTGAGGTAAGAAACTCTTGAAAAACTCAAAATTTTCGCAGTTCTGATGCTCGAAACGAATAACTAGAACGGCCTAGGGGAAAACTACTCATACCGTTGTAATCGGGCGAGTTTCTACTTACAGATGCAACAGAAATTTTGCGGATTGGTCAATCCGTTCGCGAGATATGGCAGTTTTGAGGTGAGAAACGCTTGAAAAACACAAAATTTTCGCAGTTCTGATGCTCGAAACGAATAACTAGAACGGCCTAGGGGAAAACTACTCATACGGTTGTAATCGGGCGAGTTTCTACTTTCAGATGCAACAGAAATTTTGCGGATTGGTCAATCCGTTCGCGAGATATTGCAGTTTTGATGTAAGAAACACTTGAGAAACTCAAAATTTTCGCAGTTCTGATGCTCGAAACTAATAACTAGAACGGCCTAGGTGAAAACTACACATACCGTTGTAATCGGGCGAGTTTCTACTTTCAGATGCAACAGAAATTTTGCGGATTGGTCAATCCGTTCGCGAGATATGGCAGTTTTGAGGTAAGAAACGCTTGAAAAACTCAAAATCTTCGCAGTTCTGATGCTCGAAACGAATAACTAGAACGGCCTAGGGGAAAACTACTCATACCGTTGTAATCGGGCGAGTTTCTACTTTCAGATGCAACAGAAATTTTGCGGATTGGTCAATCCGTTCGCGAGATATGGCAGTTTTGATGTAAGAAACGCTTGAGAAACTCAAAATTTTCGCAGTTCTGATGCTCGAAACTAATAACTAGAACGGCCTAGGGGAAAACTACTCATACCGTTGTAATCGGGCGAGTTTCTACTTTCAGATGCAACAGAAATTTTGCGGATTGGTCAATCCGTTCGCGAGATATTGCAGTTTTGATGTAAGAAACGCTTGAGAAACTCAAAATTTTCGCAGTTCTGATGCTCGAAACTAATAACTAGAACGGCCTAGGGGAAAACTACTCATACTGTTGTAATCGGGCGAGTTTCTACTTTCAGATGCAACAGAAATTTTGCGGATTGGTCAATCCGTTCGCGAGATATGGCAGTTTTGAGGTAAGAAACGCTTGAAAAACTCAAAATCTTCGCAGTTCTGATGCTCGAAACGAATAACTAGAACGGCCTAGGGGAAAACTACTCATACCGTTGTAATCGGGCGAGTTTCTACTTTCAGATGCAACAGAAATTTTGCGGATTGGTCAATCCGTTCGCGAGATATGGCAGTTTTGAGGTACGAAACGCTTGAAAAACTCAAAATTTTCGCAGTTCTGATGCTCGAAACGAATAACTAGAACGGCCTAGGGGAAAACTAGTCATACCGTTGTAATCGGGCGAGTTTCTACTTTCAGATGCAACAGAAATTTTGCGGATTGGTCAATCCGTTCGCGAGATATTGCAGTTTTGATGTAAGAAACACTTGAGAAACTCAAAATTTTCGCAGTTCTGATGCTCGAAACTAATAACTAGAACGGCCTAGGGGAAAACTACACATACCGTTGTAATCGGGCGAGTTTCTACTTTCAGATGCAACAGAAATTTTGCGGATTGGTCAGTCCATTCGCGAGATATGGCAGTTTTGAGGTAAGAAACTCTTGAAAAACTCAAAATTTTCGCAGTTCTGATGCTCGAAACGAATAACTAGAACGGCCTAGGGGAAAACTACTCATACCGTTGTAATCGGGCGAGTTTCTACTTACAGATGCAACAGAAATTTTGCGGATTGGTCAATCCGTTCGCGAGATATGGCAGTTTTGAGGTGAGAAACGCTTGAAAAACACAAAATTTTCGCAGTTCTGATGCTCGAAACGAATAACTAGAACGGCCTAGGGGAAAACTACTCATACGGTTGTAATCGGGCGAGTTTCTACTTTCAGATGCAACAGAAATTTTGCGGATTGGTCAATCCGTTCGCGAGATATGGCAGTTTTGATGTAAGACACGCTTGAGAAACTCAAAATTTTCGCAGTTCTGATGCTCGAAACTAATAACTAGAACGGCCTAGGGGAAAACTACTCATACGGTTGTAATCTGGCGAGTTTCTACTTTCAGATGCAACAGAAATTTTGCGGATTGGTCAATCCGTTCGCGAGATATTGCAGTTTTGATGTAAGAAACACTTGAGAAACTCAAAATTTTCGCAGTTCTGATGCTCGAAACTAATAACTAGAACGGCCTAGGGGAAAACTACACATACCGTTGTAATCGGGCGAGTTTCTACTTTCAGATGCAACAGAAATTTTGCGGATTGGTCAGTCCGTTCGCGAGATATGGCAGTTTTGAGGTAAGAAACTCTTGAAAAACTCAAAATTTTCGCAGTTCTGATGCTCGAAACGAATAACTAGAACGGCCTAGGGGAAAACTACTCATACCGTTGTAATCGGGCGAGTTTCTACTTACAGATGCAACAGAAATTTTGCGGATTGGTCAATCCGTTCGCGAGATATGGCAGTTTTGAGGTGAGAAACGCTTGAAAAACACAAAATTTTCGCAGTTCTGATGCTCGAAACGAATAACTAGAACGGCCTAGGGGAAAACTACTCATACGGTTGTAATCGGGCGAGTTTCTACTTTCAGATGCAACAGAAATTTTGCGGATTGGTCAATCCGTTCGCGAGATATTGCAGTTTTGATGTAAGAAACACTTGAGAAACTCTAAATTTTCGCAGTTCTGATGCTCGAAACTAATAACTAGAACGGCCTAGGGGAAAACTACACATACCGTTGTAATCGGGCGAGTTTCTACTTTCAGATGCAACAGAAATTTTGCGGATTGGTCAATCCGTTCGCGAGATATGGCAGTTTTGAGGTAAGAAACGCTTGAAAAACTCAAAATCTTCGCAGTTCTGATGCTCGAAACGAATAACTAGAACGGCCTAGGGGAAAACTACTCATACCGTTGTAATCGGGCGAGTTTCTACTTTCAGATGCAACAGAAATTTTGCGGATTGGTCAATCCGTTCGCGAGATATGGCAGTTTTGATGTAAGAAACGCTTGAGAAACTCAAAATTTTCGCAGTTCTGATGCTCGAAACTAATAACTAGAACGGCCTAGGGGAAAACTACTCATACCGTTGTAATCGGGCGAGTTTCTACTTTCAGATGCAACAGAAATTTTGCGGATTGGTCAATCCGTTCGCGAGATATTGCAGTTTTGATGTAAGAAACGCTTGAGAAACTCAAAATTTTCGCAGTTCTGATGCTCGAAACTAATAACTAGAACGGCCTAGGGGAAAACTACTCATACTGTTGTAATCGGGCGAGTTTCTACTTTCAGATGCAACAGAAATTTTGCGGATTGGTCAGTCCGTTCGCGAGATATGGCAGTTTTGAGGTAAGAAACTCTTGAAAAACTCAAAATTTTCGCAGTTCTGATGCTCGAAACGAATAACTAGAACGGCCTAGGGGAAAACTACTCATACCGTTGTAATCGGGCGAGTTTCTACTTACAGATGCAACAGAAATTTTGCGGATTGGTCAATCCGTTCGCGAGATATGGCAGTTTTGAGGTGAGAAACGCTTGAAAAACACAAAATTTGCGCAGTTCTGATGCTCGAAACGAATAACTAGAACGGCCTAGGGGAAAACTACTCATACGGTTGTAATCGGGCGAGTTTCTACTTTCAGATGCAACAGAAATTTTGCGGATTGGTCAATCCGTTCGCGAGATATTGCAGTTTTGATGTAAGAAACACTTGAGAAACTCAAAATTTTCGCAGTTCTGATGCTCGAAACTAATAACTAGAACGGCCTAGGGGAAAACTACACATACCGTTGTAATCGGGCGAGTTTCTACTTTCAGATGCAACAGAAATTTTGCGGATTGGTCAATCCGTTCGCGAGATATGGCAGTTTTGAGGTAAGAAACGCTTGAAAAACTCAAAATCTTCGCAGTTCTGATGCTCGAAACGAATAACTAGAACGGCCTAGGGGAAAACTACTCATACCGTTGTAATCGGGCGAGTTTCTACTTTCAGATGCAACAGAAATTTTGCGGATTGGTCAATCCGTTCGCGAGATATGGCAATTTGATGTAAGAAACGCTTGAGAAACTCAAAATTTTCGCAGTTCTGATGCTCGAAACTAATAACTAGAACGGCCTAGGGGAAAACTACTCATACCGTTGTAATCGGGCGAGTTTCTACTTTCAGATGCAACAGAAATTTTGCGGATTGGTCAATCCGTTCGCGAGATATTGCAGTTTTGATGTAAGAAACGCTTGAGAAACTCAAAATTTTCGCAGTTCTGATGCTCGAAACTAATAACTAGAACGGCCTAGGGGAAAACTACTCATACTGTTGTAATCGGGCGAGTTTCTACTTTCAGATGCAACAGAAATTTTGCGGATTGGTCAATCCGTTCGCGAGATATGGCAGTTTTGAGGTAAGAAACGCTTGAAAAACTCAAAATCTTCGCAGTTCTGATGCTCGAAACGAATAACTAGAACGGCCTAGGGGAAAACTACTCATACCGTTGTAATCGGGCGAGTTTCTACTTACAGATGCAACAGAAATTTTGCGGATTGGTCAATCCGTTCGCGAGATATGGCAGTTTTGAGGTGAGAAACGCTTGAAAAACACAAAATTTTCGCAGTTCTGATGCTCGAAACGAATAACTAGAACGGCCTAGGGGAAAACTTCTCATACGGTTGTAATCGGGCGAGTTTCTACTTTCAGATGCAACAGAAATTTTGCGGATTGGTCAATCCGTTCGCGAGATATTGCAGTTTTGATGTAAGAAACGCTTGAGAAACTCAAAATTTTCGCAGTTCTGATGCTCGAAACTAATAACTAGAACGGCCTAGGGGAAAACTACTCATACGGTTGTAATCTGGCGAGTTTCTACTTTCAGATGCAACAGAAATTTTGCGGATTGGTCAATCCGTTCGCGAGATATTGCAGTTTTGATGTAAGAAACGCTTGAGAAACTCAAAATTTTCGCAGTTCTGATGCTCGAAACTAATAACTAGAACGGCCTAGGGGAAAACTACTCATACCGTTGTAATCGGGCGAGTTTCTACTTTCAGATGCAACAGAAATTTTGCGGATTGGTCAATCCGTTCGCGAGATATTGCAGTTTTGATGTAAGAAACGCTTGAGAAACTCAAAATTTTCGCAGTTCTGATGCTCGAAACTAATAACTAGAACGGCCTAGGGGAAAACTACTCATACCGTTGTAATCGGGCGAGTTTCTACTTTCAGATGCAACAGAAATTTTGCGGATTGGTCAATCCGTTCGCGAGATATGGCAGTTTTGAGGTAAGAAACGCTTGAAAAACTCAAAATCTTCGCAGTTCTGATGCTCGAAACGAATAACTAGAACGGCCTAGGGGAAAACTACTCATACCGTTGTAATCGGGCGAGTTTCTACTTTCAGATGCAACAGAAATTTTGCGGATTGGTCAATCCGTTCGCGAGATATGGCAATTTGATGTAAGAAACGCTTGAGAAACTCAAAATTTTCGCAGTTCTGATGCTCGAAACTAATAACTAGAACGGCCTAGGGGAAAACTACTCATACCGTTGTAATCGGGCGAGTTTCTACTTTCAGATGCAACAGAAATTTTGCGGATTGGTCAATCCGTTCGCGAGATATTGCAGTTTTGATGTAAGAAACGCTTGAGAAACTCAAAATTTTCGCAGTTCTGATGCTCGAAACTAATAACTAGAACGGCCTAGGGGAAAACTACTCATACTGTTGTAATCGGGCGAGTTTCTACTTTCAGATGCAACAGAAATTTTGCGGATTGGTCAATCCGTTCGCGAGATATGGCAGTTTTGAGGTAAGAAACGCTTGAAAAACTCAAAATCTTCGCAGTTCTGATGCTCGAAACGAATAACTAGAACGGCCTAGGGGAAAACTACTCATACCGTTGTAATCGGGCGAGTTTCTACTTACAGATGCAACAGAAATTTTGCGGATTGGTCAATCCGTTCGCGAGATATGGCAGTTTTGAGGTGAGAAACGCTTGAAAAACACAAAATTTGCGCAGTTCTGATGCTCGAAACGAATAACTAGAACGGCCTAGGGGAAAACTACTCATACGGTTGTAATCGGGCGAGTTTCTACTTTCAGATGCAACAGAAATTTTGCGGATTGGTCAATCCGTTCGCGAGATATTGCAGTTTTGATGTAAGAAACACTTGAGAAACTCAAAATTTTCGCAGTTCTGATGCTCGAAACTAATAACTAGAACGGCCTAGGGGAAAACTACACATACCGTTGTAATCGGGCGAGTTTCTACTTTCAGATGCAACAGAAATTTTGCGGATTGGTCAATCCGTTCGCGAGATATGGCAGTTTTGAGGTAAGAAACGCTTGAAAAACTCAAAATCTTCGCAGTTCTGATGCTCGAAACGAATAACTAGAACGGCCTAGGGGAAAACTACTCATACCGTTGTAATCGGGCGAGTTTCTACTTTCAGATGCAACAGAAATTTTGCGGATTGGTCAATCCGTTCGCGAGATATGGCAATTTGATGTAAGAAACGCTTGAGAAACTCAAAATTTTCGCAGTTCTGATGCTCGAAACTAATAACTAGAACGGCCTAGGGGAAAACTACTCATACCGTTGTAATCGGGCGAGTTTCTACTTTCAGATGCAACAGAAATTTTGCGGATTGGTCAATCCGTTCGCGAGATATTGCAGTTTTGATGTAAGAAACGCTTGAGAAACTCAAAATTTTCGCAGTTCTGATGCTCGAAACTAATAACTAGAACGGCCTAGGGGAAAACTACTCATACCGTTGTAATCGGGCGAGTTTCTACTTTCAGATGCAACAGAAATTTTGCGGATTGGTCAATCCGTTCGCGAGATATTGCAGTTTTGATGTAAGAAACGCTTGAGAAACTCAAAATTTTCGCAGTTCTGATGCTCGAAACTAATAACTAGAACGGCCTAGGGGAAAACTACTCATACTGTTGTAATCGGGCGAGTTTCTACTTTCAGATGCAACAGAAATTTTGCGGATTGGTCAATCCGTTCGCGAGATATGGCAGTTTTGAGGTAAGAAACGCTTGAAAAACTCAAAATCTTCGCAGTTCTGATGCTCGAAACGAATAACTAGAACGGCCTAGGGGAAAACTACTCATACCGTTGTAATCGGGCGAGTTTCTACTTACAGATGCAACAGAAATTTTTCGGATTGGTCAATCCGTTCGCGAGATATGGCAGTTTTGAGGTGAGAAACGCTTGAAAAACACAAAATTTTCGCAGTTCTGATGCTCGAAACGAATAACTAGAACGGCCTAGGGGAAAACTTCTCATACGGTTGTAATCGGGCGAGTTTCTACTTTCAGATGCAACAGAAATTTTGCGGATTGGTCAATCCGTTCGCGAGATATTGCAGTTTTGATGTAAGAAACACTTGAGAAACTCAAAATTTTCGCAGTTCTGATGCTCGAAACTAATAACTAGAACGGCCTAGGGGAAAACTACACATACCGTTGTAATCGGGCGAGTTTCTACTTTCAGATGCAACAGAAATTTTGCGGATTGGTCAATCCGTTCGCGAGATATGGCAGTTTTGAGGTAAGAAACGCTTGAAAAACTCAAAATCTTCGCAGTTCTGATGCTCGAAACGAATAACTAGAACGGCCTAGGGGAAAACTACTCATACCGTTGTAATCGGGCGAGTTTCTACTTTCAGATGCAACAGAAATTTTGCGGATTGGTCAATCCGTTCGCGAGATATGGCAATTTGATGTAAGAAACGCTTGAGAAACTCAAAATTTTCGCAGTTCTGATGCTCGAAACTAATAACTAGAACGGCCTAGGGGAAAACTACTCATACCGTTGTAATCGGGCGAGTTTCTACTTTCAGATGCAACAGAAATTTTGCGGATTGGTCAATCCGTTCGCGAGATATTGCAGTTTTGATGTAAGAAACGCTTGAGAAACTCAAAATTTTCGCAGTTCTGATGCTCGAAACTAATAACTAGAACGGCCTAGGGGAAAACTACTCATACTGTTGTAATCGGGCGAGTTTCTACTTTCAGATGCAACAGAAATTTTGCGGATTGGTCAATCCGTTCGCGAGATATGGCAGTTTTGAGGTAAGAAACGCTTGAAAAACTCAATATCTTCGCAGTTCTGATGCTCGAAACGAATAACTAGAACGGCCTAGGGGAAAACTACTCATACCGTTGTAATCGGGCGAGTTTCTACTTACAGATGCAACAGAAATTTTGCGGATTGGTCAATCCGTTCGCGAGATATGGCAGTTTTGAGGTGAGAAACGCTTGAAAAACACAAAATTTTCGCAGTTCTGATGCTCGAAACGAATAACTAGAACGGCCTAGGGGAAAACTTCTCATACGGTTGTAATCGGGCGAGTTTCTACTTTCAGATGCAACAGAAATTTTGCGGATTGGTCAATCCGTTCGCGAGATATTGCAGTTTTGATGTAAGAAACGCTTGAGAAACTCAAAATTTTCGCAGTTCTGATGCTCGAAACTAATAACTAGAACGGCCTAGGGGAAAACTACTCATACCGTTGTAATCGGGCGAGTTTCTACTTTCAGATGCAACAGAAATTTTGCGGATTGGTCAATCCGTTCGCGAGATATTGCAGTTTTGATGTAAGAAACGCTTGAGAAACTCAAAATTTTCGCAGTTCTGATGCTCGAAACTAATAACTAGAACGGCCTAGGGGAAAACTACTCATACCGTTGTAATCGGGCGAGTTTCTACTTTCAGATGCAACAGAAATTTTGCGGATTGGTCTATCCGTTCGCGAGATATGGCAGTTTTGAGGTAAGAAACGCTTGAAAAACTCAAAATCTTCGCAGTTCTGATGCTCGAAACGAATAACTAGAACGGCCTAGGGGAAAACTACTCATACCGTTGTAATCGGGCGAGTTTCTACTTTCAGATGCAACAGAAATTTTGCGGATTGGTCAATCCGTTCGCGAGATATGGCAGTTTTGAGGTACGAAACGCTTGAAAAACTCAAAATTTTCGCAGTTCTGATGCTCGAAACGAATAACTAGAACGGCCTAGGGGAAAACTACTCATACCGTTGTAATCGGGCGAGTTTCTACTTTCAGATGCAACAGAAATTTTGCGGATTGGTCAATCCGTTCGCGAGATATGGCAGTTTTGAGGTACGAAACGCTTGAAAAACTCAAAATTTTCGCAGTTCTGATGCTCGAAACGAATAACTAGAACGGCCTAGGGGAAAACTACTCATACCGTTGTAATCGGGCGAGTTTCTACTTTCAGATGCAACAGAAATTTTGCGGATTGGTCAATCCGTTCGCGAGATATTGCAGTTTTGATGTAAGAAACACTTGAGAAACTCAAAATTTTCGCAGTTCTGATGCTCGAAACTAATAACTAGAACGGCCTAGGGGAAAACTACACATACCGTTGTAATCGGGCGAGTTTCTACTTTCAGATGCAACAGAAATTTTGCGGATTGGTCAGTCCGTTCGCGAGATATGGCAGTTTTGAGGTAAGAAACTCTTGAAAAACTCAAAATTTTCGCAGTTCTGATGCTCGAAACGAATAACTAGAACGGCCTAGGGGAAAACTTCTCATACGGTTGTAATCGGGCGAGTTTCTACTTTCAGATGCAACAGAAATTTTTGCGGATTGGTCAATCCGTTCGCGAGATATTGCAGTTTTGATGTAAGAAACGCTTGAGAAACTCAAAATTTTCGCAGTTCTGATGCTCGAAACTAATAACTAGAACGGCCTAGGGGAAAACTACTCTCATACGGTTGTAATCTGGCGAGTTTCTACTTTCAGATGCAACAGAAATTTTGCGGATTGGTCAATCCGTTCGCGAGATATTGCAGTTTTGATGTAAGAAACGCTTGAGAAACTCAAAATTTTCGCAGTTCTGATGCTCGAAACTAATAACTAGAACGGCCTAGGGGAAAACTACTCATACCGTTGTAATCGGGCGAGTTTCTACTTTCAGATGCAACAGAAATTTTGCGGATTGGTCAATCCGTTCGCGAGATATGGCATTCTTGAGGTAAGAAACGCTTGAAAAACTCAAAATCTTCGCAGTTCTGATGCTCGAAACTAATAACTAGAACGGCCTAGGGGAAAACTAATCATACCGTTGTAATCGGGCGAGTTTCTACTTTCAGATGCAACAGAAATTTTGCGGATTGGTCAATCCGTTCGCGAGATATTGCAGTTTTGATGTAAGAAACGCTTGAGAAACTCAAAATTTTCGCAGTTCTGATGCTCGAAACTAATAACTAGAACGGCCTAGGGGAAAACTACACATACCGTTGTAATCGGGCGAGTTTCTACTTTCAGATGCAACAGAAATTTTGCGGATTGGTCAATCCGTTCGCGAGATATGGCAGT
This sequence comes from Ptiloglossa arizonensis, assembly GCF_051014685.1. NCBI lineage: Eukaryota > Metazoa > Arthropoda > Insecta > Hymenoptera > Colletidae > Ptiloglossa > Ptiloglossa arizonensis. Next base: position 108,607 of record NW_027479417.1, read on the forward strand.
TTTGAGGTGAGAAACGCTTGAAAAACACAAAATTTTCGCAGTTCTGATGCTCGAAACGAATAACTAGAACGGCCTAGGGGAAAACTACTCATACCGTTGTAATCGGGCGAGTTTCTACTTACAGATGCAACAGAAATTTTGCGGATTGGTCAATCCGTTCGCGAGATATGGCAGTTTTGAGGTGAGAAACGCTTGAAAAACTCAAAATATTCGCAGTTCTGATGCTCGAAACTAATAACTAGAACGGCCTAGGGAAAACTACACATACCGTTGTAATCGGGCGAGTTTCTACTTTCAGATGCAACAGAAATTTTGCGGACTGGTCAATCCGTTCGCGAGATATGGCAGTTTTGAGGTGAGAAACGCCTTGAAAAAACACAAAATTTTCGCAGTTCTGATGCTCGAAACGAATAACTAGAACGGCCTAGGGGAAAACTACTCATACCGTTGTAATCGGGCGAGTTTCTACTTACAGATGCAACAGAAATTTTGCGGATTGGTCAATCCGTTCGCGAGATATGGCAGTTTTGAGGTGAGAAACGCTTGAAAAACACAAAATTTCGCAGTTCTGATGCTCGAAACGAATAACTAGAACGGCCTAGGGGAAAACTTCTCATACGGTTGTAATCGGGCGAGTTTCTACTTTCAGATGCAACAGAAATTTTGCGGATTGGTCAATCCGTTCGCGAGATATTGCAGTTTTGATGTAAGAAACGCTTGAGAAACTCAAAATTTTCGCAGTTCTGATGCTCGAAACTAATAACTAGAACGGCCTACGGGAAAACTACTCATACGGTTGTAATCTGGCGAGTTTCTACTTTCAGATGCAACAGAAATTTTGCGGATTGGTCAATCCGTTCGCGAGATATTGCAGTTTTGATGTAAGAAACGCTTGAGAAACTCAAAATTTTCGCAGTTCTGATGCTCGAAACTAATAACTAGAACGGCCTAGGGGAAAACTACTCATACCGTTGTAATCGGGCGAGTTTCTACTTTCAGATGCAACAGAAATTTTGCGGATTGGTCAATCCGTTCGCGAGATATGGCATTTTTGAGGTAAGAAACGCTTGAAAAACTCAAAATCTTCGCAGTTCTGATGCTCGAAACTAATAACTAGAACGGCCTAGGGGAAAACTAATCATACCGTTGTAATCGGGCGAGTTTCTACTTTCAGATGCAACAGAAATTTTGCGGATTGGTCAATCCGTTCGCGAGATATGGCAGTTTTGAGGTACGAAACGCTTGAAGAACTCAAAATTTTCGCAGTTCTGATGCTCGAAACGAATAACTAGAACGGCCTAGGGGAAAACTACTCATACCGTTGTAATCGGGCGAGTTTCTACTTTCAGATGCAACAGAAATTTTGCGGATTGGTCAATCCGTTCGCAAGATATTGCAGTTTTGATGTAAGAAACACTTGAGAAACTCAAAATTTTCGCAGTTCTGATGCTCGAAACTAATAACTAGAACGGCCTAGGGGAAAACTACACATACCGTTGTAATCGGGCGAGTTTCTACTTTCAGATGCAACAGAAATTTTGCGGATTGGTCAATCCGTTCGCGAGATATGGCAGTTTTGAGGTGAGAAACGCTTGAAAAACACAAAATTTTCGCAGTTCTGATGCTCGAAACGAATAACTAGAACGGCCTAGGGGAAAACTACTCATACCGTTGTAATCGGGCGAGTTTCTACTTACAGATGCAACAGAAATTTTGCGGATTGGTCAATCCGTTCGCGAGATATGGCAGTTTTGAGGTGAGAAACGCTTGAAAAACACAAAATTTTCGCAGTTCTGATGCTCGAAACGAATAACTAGAACGGCCTAGGGGGAAAACTTCTCATACGGTTGTAATCGGGCGAGTTTCTACTTTCAGATGCAACAGAAATTTTGCGGATTGGTCAATCCGATCGCGAGATATTGCAGTTTTGATGTAAGAAACGCTTGAGAAACTCAAAATTTTCGCAGTTCTGATGCTCGAAACTAATAACTAGAACGGCCTAGGGGAAAACTACTCATACCGTTGTAATCGGGCGAGTTTCTACTTTCAGATGCAACAGAAATTTTGCGGATTGGTCAATCCGTTCGCGAGATATTGCAGTTTTGATGTAAGAAACGCTTGAGAAACTCAAAATTTTCGCAGTTCTGATGCTCGAAACGAATAACTAGAACGGCCTAGGGGAAAACTACTCATACCGTTGTAATCGGGCGAGTTTCTACTTACAGATGCAACAGAAATTTTGCGGATTGGTCAATCCGTTCGCGAGATATGGCAGTTTTGATGTGAGAAACGCTTGAAAAACAAAAATTTTCGCAGTTCTGATGCTCGAAACGAATAACTAGAACGGCCTAGGGGAAAACTTCTCATACGGTTGTAATCGGGCGAGTTTCTACTTTCAGATGCAACAGAAATTTTGCGGATTGGTCAATCCGTTCGCGAGATATTGCAGTTTTGATGTAAGAAACGCTTGAGAAACTCAAAATTTTCGCAGTTCTGATGCTCGAAACTAATAACTAGAACGGCCAAGGGGAAAACTACTCATACGGTTGTAATCTGGCGAGTTTCTACTTTCAGATGCAACAGAAATTTTGCGGATTGGTCAATCCGTTCGCGAGATATGGCATTTTTGAGGTAAGAAACGCTTGAAAAACTCAAAATCTTCGCAGTTCTGATGCTCGAAACTAATAACTAGAACGGCCTAGGGGAAAACTAATCATACCGTTGTAATCGGGCGAGTTTCTACTTTCAGATGCAACAGAAATTTTGCGGATTGGTCAATCCGTTCGCGAGATATGGCAGTTTTGAAGTACGAAACGCTTGATGAACTCAAAATTTTCGCAGTTCTGATGCTCGAAACGAATAACTAGAACGGCCTAGGGGAAAACTACTCATACCGTTGTAATCGGGCGAGTTTCTACTTTCAGATGCAACAGAAATTTTGCGGATTGGTCAATCCGTTCGCGAGATATTGCAGTTTTGATGTAAGAAACACTTGAGAAACTCAAAATTTTCGCAGTTCTGATGCTCGAAACTAATAACTAGAACGGCCTAGGGGAAAACTACACATACCGTTGTAATCGGGCGAGTTTCTACTTTCAGATGCAACAGAAATTTTGCGGATTGGTCAATCCGTTTGCGAGATCTGGCAGTTTTGAGGTAAGAAACGCTTGAAAAACTCAAAATCTTCGCAGTTCTGATGCTCGAAACGAATAACTAGAACGGCCTAAGGGAAAACTACTCATACCGTTGTAATCGGGCGAGTTTCTACTTTCAGATGCAACAGAAATTTTGCGGATTGGTCAATCCGTTCGCGAGATATGGCAGTTTTGAGGTAAGAAACGCTTGAAAAACTCAAAATATTCGCAGTTCTGATGCTCGAAACTAATAACTAGAACGGCCTAGGGGAAAACTACACATACCGTTGTAATCGGGCGAGTTTCTACTTTCAGATGCAACAGAAATTTTGCGGACTGGTCAATCCGTTCGCGAGATATGGCAGTTTTGAGGTGAGAAACGCTTGAAAAACACAAAATTTTCGCAGTTCTGATGCTCGAAACGAATAACTAGAACGGCCTAGGGGAAAACTACTCATACCGTTGTAATCGGGCGAGTTTCTACTTACAGATGCAACAGAAATTTTGCGGATTGGTCAATCCGTTCGCGAGATATGGCAGTTTTTGAGGTGAGAAACGCTTGAAAAACACAAAATTTTCGCAGTTCTGATGCTCGAAACGAATAACTAGAACGGCCTAGGGGAAAACTTCTCATACGGTTGTAATCGGGCGAGTTTCTACTTTCAGATGCAACAGAAATTTTGCGGATTGGTCAATCCGTTCGCGAGATATTGCAGTTTTGATGTAAGAAACGCTTGAGAAACTCAAAATTTTCGCAGTTCTGATGCTCGAAACTAATAACTAGAACGGCCAAGGGGAAAACTACTCATACGGTTGTAATCTGGCGAGTTTCTACTTTCAGATGCAACAGAAATTTTGCGGATTGGTCAATCCGTTCGCGAGATATTGCAGTTTTGATGTAAGAAACGCTTGAGAAACTCAAAATTTTCGCAGTTCTGATGCTCGAAACTAATAACTAGAACGGCCTAGGGGAAAACTACTCACACCGTTGTAATTGGGCGAGTTTCTACTTTCAGATGCAACAGAAATTTTGCGGATTGGTCAATCCGTTCGCGAGATATGGCATTTTTGAGGTAAGAAACGCTTGAAAAACTCAAAATCTTCGCAGTTCTGATGCTCGAAACTAATAACTAGAACGGCCTAGGGAAAACTAATCATACCGTTGTAATCGGGCGAGTTTCTACTTTCAGATGCAACAGAAATTTTGCGGATTGGTCAATCCGTTCGCGAGATATGGCAGTTTTGAAGTACGAAACGCTTGATGAACTCAAAATTTCGCAGTTCTGATGCTCGAAACGAATAACTAGAACGGCCTAGGGGAAAACTACTCATACCGTTGTAATCGGGCGAGTTTCTACTTTCAGATGCAACAGAAATTTTGCGGATTGGTCAATCCGTTCGCGAGATATTGCAGTTTTGATGTAAGAAACACTTGAGAAACTCAAAATTTTCGCAGTTCTGATGCTCGAAACTAATAACTAGAACGGCCTAGGGGAAAACTACACATACCGTTGTAATCGGGCGAGTTTCCTACTTCAGATGCAACAGAATTTTGCGGATTGGTCAATCCGTTTGCGAGATCTGGCAGTTTTGAGGTAAGAAACGCTTGAAAAACTCAAAATCTTCGCAGTTCTTGATGCTCGAACGAATAACTAGAACGGCCTAAGGGAAAACTACTCTTACCGTTGTAATCGGGCGAGTTTCTCTACTTTCAGATGCAACAGAAATTTTGCGGATTGGTCCATCCGTTCGCGAGATATGGCAGTTTTGAGGTAAGAAACGCTTGAAAAACTCAAAATATTCGCAGTTCTGATGCTCGAAACTAATAACTAGAACGGCCTAGGGGAAAACTACACATACCGTTGTAATCGGGGCGAGTTTCTACTTTCAGATGCAACAGAAATTTGCGGACTGGTCAATCGTTCGCGAGATATGGCAGTTTTGAGGTGAGAAACGCTTGAAAAACACAAAATTTTCGCAGTTCTGATTGCCTCGAATCTAATAACTAGAACGGCCTAGGGGGAAAACCTACTCATACCGTTGTAATCGGGCGAGTTTCTACTTTCAGATGCAACAGAAATTTTTGCGGATTGGTCAATCCGTTCGCGAGATATGGCATTTTTGAGGTAAGAAACGCTGAAAAACTCAAAATCTTCGGAGTTCTGATGCTCGAAACTAATAACTAGAACGGCCTAGGGGAAAACTAATCATACCGTTGTAATCGGGCGAGTTTCTACTTTCAGATGCAACAGAAATTTTGCGGATTGGTCAATCCGTTCGCGAGATATGGCAGTTTTGAGGTACGAAACGCTTGAAGAACTCAAAATTTTCGCAGTTCTGATGCTCGAAACGAATAACTAGATCGGCCTAGGGGAAAACTACACTATACCGTTGTAATCGGGCGAGTTTCTACTTTCAGATGCAACAGAAATATTTTGCGGATTGGTCAATCCGTTCGCAAAGATATTGCAGTTTTGATGTAAGAAACAACTTGAGAAACTCAAAATTTTCGCAGTTCTGATGCTCGAAACTAATAACTAGAACGGCCTAGGGGAAAACTACACATACCGTTGTATCGGGCGAGTTTCTACTTTCAGATGCAACAGAAATTTTGCGGATTGGTTAATCCGTTCGCGAGATATGGCAGTTTTGAGGTGAGAAACGCTTGAAAAACACAAAATTTTCGCAGTTCTGATGCTCGAAACGAATAACTAGAACGGCCTAGGGGAAAACTACTCATACCGTTGTAATCGGGCGAGTTTCTACTTACAGATGCAACAGAAATTTTGCGGATTGGTCAATCCGTTCGCGAGATATGGCAGTTTTGAGGTGAGAAACGCTTGAAAAACACAAAATTTTCGCAGTTCTGATGCTCGAAACGAATAACTAGAACGGCCTAGGGGAAAACTTCTCATACGGTTGTAATCGGGCGAGTTTCTACTTTCAGATGCAACAGAAATTTTGCGGATTGGTCAATCCGATCGCGAGATATTGCAGTTTTGATGTAAGAAACGCTTGAGAAACTCAAAATTTTCGCAGTTCTGATGCTCGAAACTAATAACTAGAACGGCCTAGGGGAAAACTACTCATACCGTTGTAATCGGGCGAGTTTCTACTTTCAGATGCAACAGAAATTTTGCGGATTGGTCAATCCGTTCGCGAGATATTGCAGTTTTGATGTAAGAAACGCTTGAGAAACTCAAAATTTTCGCAGTTCTGATGCTCGAAACTAATAACTAGAACGGCCTAGGGGAAAACTACTCATACGGTTGTAATCTGGCGGGTTTCTACTTTCAGATGCAACAGAAATTTTGCGGATTGGTCAATCCGTTCGCGAGATATGGCAGTTTTGAGGTACGAAACGCTTGAAAAACTCAAAATTTTCGCAGTTCTGATGCTCGAAACGAATAACTAGAACGGCCTAGGGGAAAACTACTCATACCGTTGTAATCGGGCAAGTTTCTACTTTCAGATGCAACAGAAATTTTGCGGATTGGTCAATCCGTTCGCGAGATATGGCAGTTTTGAGGTAAGAAACGCTTGAAAAACTCAAAATCTTCGCAGTTCTGATGCTCGAAACGAATAACTAGAACGGCCTAGGGGAAAACTACTCATACCGTTGTAATCGGGCGAGTTTCTACTTTCAGATGCAACAGAAATTTTGCGGATTGGTCAATCCGTTCGCGAGATATGGCAGTTTTGAGGTACGAAACGCATGAAAAACTCAAAATTTTCGCAGTTCTGATGCTCGAAACGAATAACTAGAACGGCCTAGGGGAAAATTACTCATACCGTTGTAATCGGGCGAGTTTCTACTTTCAGATGCAACAGAAATTTTGCGGATTGGTCAATCCGTTCGCGAGATATGGCAGTTTTGAGGTACGAAACGCTTGAAAAACTCAAAATTTTCGCAGTTCTGATGCTCGAAACTAATAACTAGAACGGCCTAGGGGAAAACTACTCATACGGTTGTAATCTGGCGAGTTTCTACTTTCAGATGCAACAGAAATTTTGCGGATTGGTCAATCCGTTCGCGAGGTATGGCAGTTTTGAGGTACGAAACGCTTGAAAAACTCAAAATTTTCGCAGTTCTGATGCTCGAAACGAATAACTAGAACGGCCTAGGGGAAAACTACTCATACCGTTGTAATCGGGCAAGTTTCTACTTTCAGATGCAACAGAAATTTTGCGGATTGGTCAATCCGTTCGCGAGATATGGCAGTTTTGAGGTAAGAAACGCTTGAAAAACTCAAAATCTTCGCAGTTCTGATGCTCGAAACGAATAACTAGAACGGCCTAGGGGAAAACTACTCATACCGTTGTAATCGGGCGAGTTTCTACTTTCAGATGCAACAGAAATTTTGCGGATTGGTCAATCCGTTCGCGAGATATGGCATTTTTGAGGTAAGAAACGCTTGAAAAACTCAAAATCTTCGCAGTTCTGATGCTCGAAACTAATAACCAGAACGGCCTAGGGGAAAACTAATCATACCGTTGTAATCGGGCGAGTTTCTACTTTCAGATGCAACAGAAATTTTGCGGATTGGTCAATCCGTTCGCGAGATATGGCAGTTTTGAGGTACGAAACGCTTGAAGAACTCAAAATTTTCGCAGTTCTGATGCTCGAAACGAATAACTAGAACGGCCTAGGGGAAAACTACTCATACCGTTGTAATCGGGCGAGTTTCTACTTTCAGATGCAACAGAAATTTTGCGGATTGGTCAATCCGTTCGCAAGATATTGCAGTTTTGATGTAAGAAACACTTGAGAAACTCAAAATTTTCGCAGTTCAGATGCTCGAAACTAATAACTAGAACGGCCTAGGGGAAAACTACACATACCGTTGTAATCGGGCGAGTTTCTACTTTCAGATGCAACAGAAATTTTGCGGATTGGTCAATCCGTTCGCGAGATATGGCAGTTTTGAGGTGAGAAACGCTTGAAAAACACAAAATTTTCGCAGTTCTGATGCTCGAAACGAATAACTAGAACGGCCTAGGGGAAAAGTACTCATACCGTTGTAATCGGGCGAGTTTCTACTTACAGATGCAACAGAAATTTTGCGGATTGGTCAATCCGTTCGCGAGATATGGCAGTTTTGAGGTGAGAAACGCTTGAAAAACACAAAATTTTCGCAGTTCTGATGCTCGAAACGAATAACTAGAACGGCCTAGGGGAAAACTTCTCATACGGTTGTAATCGGGCGAGTTTCTACTTTCAGATGCAACAGAAATTTTGCGGATTGGTCAATCCGATCGCGAGATATTGCAGTTTTGATGTAAGAAACGCTTGAGAAACTCAAAATTTTCGCAGTTCTGATGCTCGAAACTAATAACTAGAACGGCCTAGGGGAAAACTACTCATACCGTTGTAATCGGGCGAGTTTCTACTTTCAGATGCAACAGAAATTTTGCGGATTGGTCAATCCGTTCGCGAGATATTGCAGTTTTGATGTAAGAAACGCTTGAGAAACTCAAAATTTTCGCAGTTCTGATGCTCGAAACTAATAACTAGAACGGCCTAGGGGAAAACTACTCATACCGTTGTAATCGGGCGAGTTTCTACTTTCAGATGCAACAGAAATTTTGCGGATTGGTCAATCCGTTCGCGAGATATGGCAGTTTTGAGGTAAGAAACGCTTGAAAAACTCAAAATCTTCGCAGTTCTGATGCTCGAAACGAATAACTAGAACGGCCTAGGGGAAAACTACTCATACCGTTGTAATCGGGCGAGTTTCTACTTTCAGATGCAACAGAAATTTTGCGGATTGGTCAATCCGTTCGCGAGATATTGCAGTTTTGATGTAAGAAACACTTGAGAAACTCAAAATTTTCGCAGTTCTGATGCTCGAAACTAATAACTAGAACGGCCTAGGGGAAAACTACACATACCGTTGTAATCGGGCGAGTTTCTACTTTCAGATGCAACAGAAATTTTGCGGATTGGTCAATCCGTTCGCGAGATATGGCAGTTTTGAGGTAAGAAACGCTTGAAAAACTCAAAATCTTCGCAGTTCTGATGCTCGAAACGAATAACTAGAACGGCCTAGGGGAAAACTACTCATACCGTTGTAATCGGGCGAGTTTCTACTTTCAGATGCAACAGAAATTTTGCGGATTGGTCAATCCGTTCGCGAGATATGGCAGTTTTGAGGTACGAAACGCTTGAAAAACTCAAAATTTTCGCAGTTCTGATGCTCGAAACTAATAACTAGAACGGCCTAGGGGAAAACTACACATACCGTTGTAATCGGGCGAGTTTCTACTTTCAGATGCAACAGAAATTTTGCGGATTGGTCAATCCGTTCGCGAGATATGGCAGTTTTGAGGTAAGAAACGCTTGAAAAACTCAAAATCTTCGCAGTTCTGATGCTCGAAACGAATAACTAGAACGGCCTAGGGGAAAACTACTCATACCGTTGTAATCGGGCGAGTTTCTACTTTCAGATGCAACAGAAATTTTGCGGATTGGTCAATCCGTTCGCGAGATATGGCAGTTTTGAGGTACGAAACGCTTGAAAAACTCAAAATTTTCGCAGTTCTGATGCTCGAAACTAATAACTAGAACGGCCTAGGGGAAAACTACACATACCGTTGTAATCGGGCGAGTTTCTACTTTCAGATGCAACAGAAATTTTGCGGATTGGTCAATCCGTTCGCGAGATATGGCAGTTTTGAGGTAAGAAACGCTTGAAAAACTCAAAATCTTCGCAGTTCTGATGCTCGAAACGAATAACTAGAACGGCCTAGGGGAAAACTACTCATACCGTTGTAATCGGGCGAGTTTCTACTTTCAGATGCAACAGAAATTTTGCGGATTGGTCAATCCGTTCGCGAGATATGGCAGTTTTGAGGTACGAAACGCTTGAAAAACTCAAAATTTTCGCAGTTCTGATGCTCGAAACGAATAACTAGAACGGCCTAGGGGAAAACTACTCATACCGTTGTAATCGGGCGAGTTTCTACTTTCAGATGCAACAGAAATTTTGCGGATTGGTCAATCCGTTCGCGAGATATTGCAGTTTTGATGTAAGAAACACTTGAGAAACTCAAAATTTTCGCAGTTCTGATGCTCGAAACTAATAACTAGAACGGCCTAGGGGAAAACTACACATACCGTTGTAATCGGGCGAGTTTCTACTTTCAGATGCAACAGAAATTTTGCGGATTGGTCAATCCGTTCGCGAGATATGGCAGTTTTGAGGTACGAAACGCTTGAAAAACTCAAAATTTTCGCAGTTCTGATGCTCGAAACGAATAACTAGAACGGCCTAGGGGAAAACTACTCATACCGTTGTAATCGGGCGAGTTTCTACTTTCAGATGCAACAGAAATTTTGCGGATTGGTCAATCCGTTCGCGAGATATTGCAGTTTTGATGTAAGAAACACTTGAGAAACTCAAAATTTTCGCAGTTCTGATGCTCGAAACTAATAACTAGAACGGCCTAGGGGAAAACTACACATACCGTTGTAATCGGGCGAGTTTCTACTTTCAGATGCAACAGAAATTTTGCGGATTGGTCAATCCGTTCGCGAGATATTGCAGTTTTGATGTAAGAAACGCTTGAGAAACTCAAAATTTTCGCAGTTCTGATGCTCGAAACTAATATCTAGAACGGCCTAGGGGAAAACTACTCATACCGTTGTAATCGGGCGAGTTTCTACTTTCAGATGCAACAGAAATTTTGCGGATTGGTCAATCCGTTCGCGAGATATGGCAGTTTTGAGGTAAGAAACGCTTGAAAAACTCAAAATCTTCGCAGTTCTGATGCTCGAAACGAATAACTAGAACGGCCTAGGGGAAAACTACTCATACCGTTGTAATCGGGCGAGTTTCTACTTTCAGATGCAACAGAAATTTTGCGGATTGGTCAATCCGTTCGCGAGATATTGCAGTTTTGATGTAAGAAACACTTGAGAAACTCAAAATTTTCGCAGTTCTGATGCTCGAAACTAATAACTAGAACGGCCTAGGGGAAAACTACACATACCGTTGTAATCGGGCGAGTTTCTACTTTCAGATGCAACAGAAATTTTGCGGATTGGTCAATCCGTTCGCGAGATATGGCAGTTTTGAGGTAAGAAACGCTTGAAAAACTCAAAATCTTCGCAGTTCTGATGCTCGAAACGAATAACTAGAACGGCCTAGGGGAAAACTACTCATACCGTTGTAATCGGGCGAGTTTCTACTTTCAGATGCAACAGAAATTTTGCGGATTGGTCAATCCGTTCGCGAGATATGGCAGTTTTGAGGTACGAAACGCTTGAAAAACTCAAAATTTTCGCAGTTCTGATGCTCGAAACGAATAACTAGAACGGCCTAGGGGAAAACTACTCATACCGTTGTAATCGGGCGAGTTTCTACTTTCAGATGCAACAGAAATTTTGCGGATTGGTCAATCCGTTCGCGAGATATTGCAGTTTTGATGTAAGAAACACTTGAGAAACTCAAAATTTTCGCAGTTCTGATGCTCGAAACTAATAACTAGAACGGCCTAGGGGAAAACTACACATACCGTTGTAATCGGGCGAGTTTCTACTTTCAGATGCAACAGAAATTTTGCGGATTGGTCAATCCGTTCGCGAGATATGGCAGTTTTGAGGTAAGAAACTCTTGAAAAACTCAAAATTTTCGCAGTTCTGATGCTCGAAACGAATAACTAGAACGGCCTAGGGGAAAACTACTCATACCGTTGTAATCGGGCGTGTTTCTACTTACAGATGCAACAGAAATTTTGCGGATTGGTCAATCCGTTCGCGAGATATGGCAGTTTTGAGGTGAGAAACGCTTGAAAATCACAAAATTTTCGCAGTTCTGATGCTCGAAACGAATAACTAGAACGGCCTAGGGGAAAACTACTCATACGGTTGTAATCGGGCGAGTTTCTACTTTCAGATGCAACAGAAATTTTGCGGATTGGTCAATCCGTTCGCGAGATATTGCAGTTTTGATGTAAGAAACGCTTGAGAAACTCAAAATTTTCGCAGTTCTGATGCTCGAAACGAATAACTAGAACGGCCTAGGGGAAAACTACTCATACCGTTGTAATCGGGCAAGTTTCTACTTTCAGATGCAACAGAAATTTTGCGGATTGGTCAATCCGTTCGCGAGATATGGCAGTTTTGAGGTAAGAAACGCTTGAAAAACTCAAAATCTTCGCAGTTCTGATGCTCGAAACGAATAACTAGAACGGCCTAGGGGAAAACTACTCATACCGTTGTAATCGGGCGAGTTTCTACTTTCAGATGCAACAGAAATTTTGCGGATTGGTCAATCCGTTCGCGAGATATGGCAGTTTTGAGGTACGAAACGCTTGAAAAACTCAAAATTTTCGCAGTTCTGATGCTCGAAACTAATAACTAGAACGGCCTAGGGGAAAACTACTCATACGGTTGTAATCTGGCGAGTTTCTACTTTCAGATGCAACAGAAATTTTGCGGATTGGTCAATCCGTTCGCGAGATATGGCAGTTTTGAGGTACGAAACGCTTGAAAAACTCAAAATTTTCGCAGTTCTGATGCTCGAAACGAATAACTAGAACGGCCTAGGGGAAAACTACTCATACCGTTGTAATCGGGCAAGTTTCTACTTTCAGATGCAACAGAAATTTTGCGGATTGGTCAATCCGTTCGCGAGATATGGCAGTTTTGAGGTAAGAAACGCTTGAAAAACTCAAAATTTTCGCAGTTCTGATGCTCGAAACTAATAACTAGAACGGCCTAGGGGAAAACTACACATACCGTTGTAATCGGGCGAGTTTCTACTTTCAGATGCAACAGAAATTTTGCGGTTTGGTCAATCCGTTCGCGAGATATGGCAGTTTTGAGGTAAGAAACGCTTGAAAAACTCAAAATCTTCGCAGTTCTGATGCTCGAAACGAATAACTAGAACGGCCTAGGGGAAAACAACTCATACCGTTGTAATCGGGCGAGTCTCTACTTTCAGATGCAACAGAAATTTTGCGGGCTGGTCAATCCGTTCGCGAGATATGGCAGTTTTGAGGTAAGAAACGCTTGAAAAACTCAAAATATTCGCAGTTCTGATGCTCGAAACTAATAACTAGAACGGCCTAGGGGAAAACTACACATACCGTTGTAATCGGGCGAGTTTCTACTTTCAGATGCAACAGAAATTTTGCGGACTGGTCAATCCGTTCGCGAGATATGGCAGTTTTGAGGTGAGAAACGCTTGAAAAACACAAAATTTTCGCAGTTCTAATGCTCGAAACGAATAACTAGAACGGCCTAGGGGAAAACTACTCATACCGTTGTAATCGGGCGAGTTTCTACTTTCAGATGCAACAGAAATTTTACGGATTGGTCAATCCGTTCGCGAGATATTGCAGTTTTGATGTAAGAAACGCTTGAGAAACTCAAAATCTTCGCAGTTCTGATGCTCGAAACGAATAACTAGAACGGCCTAGGGGAAAACTACTCATGCCGTTGTAATCGGGCGAGTTTCTACTTTCAGATGCAACAGAAATTTTGCGGATTGGTCAATCCGTTCGCGAGATATGGCAGTTTTGAGGTACGAAACGCTTGAAAAACTCAAAATCTTCGCAGTTCTGATGCTCGAAACGAATAACTAGAATGGCCTAGGGGAAAACTACTCATACCGTTGTAATCGGGCGAGTTTCTACTTTCAGATGCAACAGAAATTTTGCGGATTGGTCAATCCGTTCGCGAGATATGGCAGTTTTGAGGTACGAAACGCTTGAAAAACTCAAAATCTTCGCTGTTCTGATGCTCGAAACGAATAACTAGAACGGCCTAGGGGAAAACTACTCATACCGTTGTAATCGGGCGAGTTTCTACTTTCAGATGCAACAGAAATTTTGCGGATTGGTCTATCCGTTCGCGAGATATGGCAGTTTTGAGGTACGAAACGCTTGAAAAACTCAAAATTTTCGCAGTTCTGATGCTCGAAACGAATAACTAGAACGGCCTAGGGGAAAACTGCTCATACCGTTGTAATCGGGCGAGTTTCTACTTGCAGATGCAACAGAAATTTTGCGGATTGGTCAATCCGTTCGCGAGATATTGCAGTTTTGATGTAAGAAACACTTGAGAAACTCAAAATTTTCGCAGTTCTGATGCTCGAAACTAATAACTAGAACGGCCTAGGGGAAAACTACACATACCGTTGTAATCGGGCGAGTTTCTACTTTCAGATGCAACAGAAATTTTGCGGATTGGTCAATCCGTTCGCGAGATATGGCAGTTTTGAGGTAAGAAACTCTTGAAAAACTCAAAATTTTCGCAGTTCTGATGCTCGAAACGAATAACTAGAACGGCCTAGGGGAAAAACTACTCATACCGTTGTAATAGGGCGAGTTTCTACTTACAGATGCAACAGAAATTTTGCGGATTGGTCAATCCGTTCGCGAGATATGGCAGTTTTGAGGTGAGAAACGCTTGAAAAACACAAAATTTTCGCAGTTCTGATGCTCGAAACGAATAACTAGAACGGCCTAGGGGAAAACTACTCATACGGTTGTAATCGGGCGAGTTTCTACTTTCAGATGCAACAGAAATTTTGCGGATTGGTCAATCCGTTCGCGAGATATTGCAGTTTTGATGTAAGAAACGCTTGAGAAACTCAAAATTTTCGCAGTTCTGATGCTCGAAACTAATAACTAGAACGGCCTAGGGGGAAAACTACTCATACCGTTGTAATCGGGCGAGTCTCTACTTTCAGATGCAACAGAAATTTTGCGGATTGGCCAATCCGTTCGCGAGATATTGCAGTTTTGATGTAAGAAACGCTTGAGAAACTCAAAATTTTCGCAGTTCTGATGCTCGAAACTAATAACTAGAACGGCCTAGGGGAAAACTACACATACCGTTGTAATCGGCGAGTTTCTACTTTCAGATGCAACAGAAATTTTGGGGATTGGTCAATCCGTTCGCGAGATATGGCAGTTTTTGAGGTAAGAAACTCTTGAAAAAACTGAAAATTTTCGCAGTTCTGATGCTCGAAACGAATAACTAGAACGGCCTAGGGGAAAAACTACTCATACCGTTGTAATCGGGCGAGTTTCTACTTACAGATGCAACAGAAATTTTGCGGATTGGTCAATCCGTTCGCGAGATATGGCAGTTTTGAGGTACGAAACGCTTGAGAAACACAAAATTATCGCAGTTCTGATGCTCGAAACGAATAACTAGAACGGCCCTAGGAGAAAACTACTCATACCGTTGTAATCGGGCGAGTTTCTACTTTCAGATGCAACAGAAATTTTTGCGGATTGGTCAATCCGTTCGCGAGATATGGCAGTTTTGAGGTAAGAAGCGCTTGAAAAACTCAAAATTTTCGCAGTTCTGATGCTCGAAACGAATAACTAGAACGGCCTAGGGGAAAACCACTCATACCGTTGTAATCGGGCGAGTTTCTACTTTCAGATGCAACAGAAATTTTGCGGATTGGTCAATCCGTTCGCGAGATATGGCAGTTTTGAGGTACGAAACGCTTGAAAAACTCAAAATTTTCGCAGTTCTGATGCTCGAAACGAATAACTAGAACAGCCTAGGGGAAAACTACTCACACCGTTGTAATCGGGCGAGTTTCTACTTACAGATGCAACAGAAATTTTGCGGATTGGTCAATCCGTTCGCGAGATATGGCAGTTTTGAGGTGAGAAACGCTTGAAAAAACACAAAATTTTCGCAGTTCTGATGCTCGAAACGAATAACTAGAACGGCCTAGGGGAAAACTTCTCATACGGTTGTAATCGGGCGAGTTTCTACTTTCAGATGCAACAGAAAATTTTGCGGATTGGTCAATCCGTTCGCGAGATATTGCAGTTTTGATGTAAGAAACGCTTGAGAAACTCAAAATTTTCGCAGTTCTGATGCTCGAAACTAATAACTAGAACGGCCTAGGGGAAAACTACTCATACGGTTGTAATCGGGCGAGTTTCTACTTTCAGATGCAACAGAAATTTTGCGGATTGGTCAATCCGTTCGCGAGATATGGCAGTTTTGATGTACGAAACGCTTGAAAAACTCAAAATTTTCGCAGTTCTGATGCTCGAAACGAATAACTAGAACGGCCTAGGGGAAAACTACTCATACCGTTGTAATCGGGCGAGTTTCTACTTTCAGATGCAACAGAAATTTTGCGGATTGGTCAATCCGTTCGCGAGATATGGCAGTTTTGAGGTAAGAAGCGCTTGAAAAACTCAAAATTTTCGCAGTTCTGATGCTCGAAAACGAATAACTAGAACGGCCTAGGGGAAAACCACTCATACCGTTGTAATCGGGCGAGTTTCTACTTTCAGATGCAACAGAAATTTTGCGGATTGGTCAATCCGTTCGCGAGATATGGCAGTTTTGAGGTACGAAACGCTTGAAAAACTCAAAATTTTCGCAGTTCTGATGCTCGAAACGAATAACTAGAACAGCCTAGGGGAAAACTACTCATACCGTTGTAATCGGGCGAGTTTCTACTTACAGATGCAACAGAAATTTTGCGGATTGGTCAATCCGTTCGCGAGATATGGCAGTTTTGAGGTGAGAAACGCTTGAAAAACACAAAATTTTCGCAGTTCTGATGCTCGAAACGAATAACTAGAACGGCCTAGGGGAAAACTTCTCATACGGTTGTAATCGGGCGAGGTTTCTACTTTCAGATGCAACAGAAATTTTTGCGGATTGGTCAATCCGTTCGCGAGATATTGCAGTTTTGATGTAAGAAACGCTTGAGAAACTCAAAATTTTCGCAGTTCTGATGCTCGAAACGAATAACTAGAACGGCCTAGGGGAAAACTACTCATACCGTTGTAATCGGGCGAGTTTCTACTTTCAGATGCAACAGAAATTTTGCGGAAATGGTCAATCCGTTCGCGAGATATGGCAGTTTTGAGGTACGAAACGCTTGAAAAACTCAAAATTTTTCGCAGTTCTGATACTCGAAACGAATAACTAGAACGGCCTAGGGGAAAACTACTCATACCGTTGTAATCGGGCGAGTTTCTACTTTCAGATGCAACAGAAATTTTGCGGATTGGTCAATCCGTTCGCGAGATATTGCAGTTTTGATGTAAGAAACGCTTGAGAAACTCAAAATTTTCGCAGTTCTGATGCTCGAAACTAATAACTAGAACGGCCTAGGGGAAAACTACTCACACGGTTGTAATCGGGCGAGTTTCTACTTTCAGATGCAACAGAAATTTTGCGGATTGGTCAATCCGTTCGCGAGATATGGCAGTTTTGAGGTAAGAAACGCTTGAAAAACTCAAAATTTTCGCAGTTCTGATGCTCGAAACGAATAACTAGAACGGCCTAGGGGAAAACTACTCATACCGTTGTAATCGGGCGAGTTTCTACTTTCAGATGCAACAGAAATTTTGCGGATTGGTCAATCCGTTCGCGAGATATTGCAGTTTTGATGTAAGAAACGCTTGAGAAACACAAAATTTTCGCAGTTCTGATGCTCGAAACTAATAACTAGAACGGCCTAGGGAAAACTACTCATACCGTTGTAATCGGGCGAGTTTCTACTTTCAGATGCAACAGAAATTTTGCGGATTGGTCAATCCGTTCGCGAGATATGGCAGTTTTGAGGTAAGAAACGCTTGAAAAACTCAAAATCTTCGCAGTTCTGATGCTCGAAACGAATAACTAGAACGGCCTACGGGAAAACTACTCATACCGTTGTAATCGGGGCGAGTTTCTACTTTCAGATGCAACAGAAATTTTGCGGATTGGTCAATCCGTTCGCGAGATATGGCAGTTTTGAGGTAAGAAACGCTTGAAAAACTCAAAATTTTCGCAGTTCTGATGCTCGAAACGAATAACTAGAACGGCCTAGGGGAAAAACTACTCATACCGTTGTAATCGGGCGAGTTTCTACTTTCAGATACAACAGAAATTTTGCGGATTGGTCAATCCGTTCGCGAGATATGGCAGTTTTGAGGTAAGAAACGCTTGAAAAACTCAAAATTCTCGCAGTTCTGATGCTCGAAACGAATAACTAGAACGGCCTAGGGGAAAACTACTCATACCGTTGTAATCGGGCGAGTTTCTACTTTCAGATGCAACAGAAATTTTGCGGATTGGTCAATCCGTTCGCGAGATATTGCAGTTTTGATGTAAGAAACGCTTGAGAAACTCAAAATTTTCGCAGTTCTGATGCTCGAAACTAATAACTAGAACGGCCTAGGGGAAAACTACTCACACGGTTGTAATCGGGCGAGTTTCTACTTTCAGATGCAACAGAAATTTTGCGGATTGCTCAATCCGTTCGCGAGATATGGCAGTTTTGATGTACGAAACGCTTGAAAAAACTCAAAATTTTCGCAGTTCTGATGCTCGAAACGAATAACTAGAACGGCCTAGGGGAAAACTACTCATACCGTTGTAATCGGGCGAGTTTCTACTTTCAGATGCAACAGAAATTTTGCGGATTGGTCAATCCGTTCGCGAGATATGGCAGTTTTGAGGTAAGAAGCGCTTGAAAAACTCAAAATTTTCGCAGTTCTGATGCTCGAAACGAATAACTAGAACGGCCTAGGGGAAAACCACTCATACCGTTGTAATCGGGGCGAGTTTCTACTTTCAGATGCAACAGAAATTTTGCGGATTGGTCAATCCGTTCGCGAGATATGGCAGTTTTGAGGTACGAAACGCTTGAAAAACTCAAAATTTTCGCAGTTCTGATGCTCGAAACGAATAACTAGAACAGCCTAGGGGAAAAACTACTCATACCGTTGTAATCGGGCGAGTTTCTACTTACAGATGCAACAGAAATTTTGCGGATTGGTCAATCCGTTCGCGAGATATGGCAGTTTTGAGGTGAGAAACGCTTGAAAAACACAAAATTTTCGCAGTTCTGATGCTCGAAACGAATAACTAGAACGGCCTAGGGGAAAACTTCTCATACGGTTGTAATCGGGCGAGTTTCTACTTTCAGATGCAACAGAAATTTTGCGGATTGGTCAATCCGTTCGCGAGATATTGCAGTTTTGATGTAAGAAACGCTTGAGAAACTCAAAATTTTCGCAGTTCTGATGCTCCGAAACGAATAACTAGAACGGCCTAGGGGAAAACTACTCATACCGTTGTAATCGGGCGAGTTTCTACTTTCAGATGCAACAGAAATTTTGCGGAATGGTCAATCCGTTCGCGAGATATGGCAGTTTTGAGGTACGAAACGCTTGAAAAACTCAAAATTTTCGCAGTTCTGATACTCGAAACGAATAACTAGAACGGCCTAGGGGAAAACTACTCATACCGTTGTAATCGGGCGAGTTTCTACTTTCAGATGCAACAGAAATTTTGCGGATTGGTCAATCCGTTCGCGAGATATTGCAGTTTTGATGTAAGAAACGCTTGAGAAACTCAAAATTTTCGCAGTTCTGATGCTCGAAACTAATAACTAGAACGGCCTAGGGGAAAAACTACTCACACGGTTGTAATCGGGCGAGTTTCTACTTTCAGATGCAACAGAAATTTTGCGGATTGGTCAATCCGTTCGCGAGATATGGCAGTTTTGAGGTAAGAAACGCTTGAAAAAACTCAAAATTTTCGCAGTTCTGATGCTCGAAACGAATAACTAGAACGGCCTAGGGGAAAACTACTCATACCGTTGTAATCGGGCGAGTTTCTACTTTCAGATGCAACAGAAATTTTGCGGATTGGTCAATCCGTTCGCGAGATATTGCAGTTTTGATGTAAGAAACGCTTGAGAAACACAAAATTTTCGCAGTTCTGATGCTCGAAACTAATAACTAGAACGGCCCTAGGGGAAAACTACTCATACCGTTGTAATCGGGCGAGTTTCTACTTTCAGATGCAACAGAAATTTTGCGGATTGGTCAATCCGTTCGCGAGATATGGCAGTTTTGAGGTAAGAAACGCTTGAAAAACTCAAAATCTTCGCAGTTCTGATGCTCGAAACGAATAACTAGAACGGCCTACGGGAAAAACTACTCATACCGTTGTAATCGGGCGAGTTTCTACTTTCAGATGCAACAGAAATTTTGCGGATTGGTCAATCCGTTCGCGAGATATGGCAGTTTTGAGGTAAGAAACGCTTGAAAAACTCAAAATTTTCGCAGTTCTGATGCTCGAAACGAATAACTAGAACGGCCTAGGGGAAAACTACTCATACCGTTGTAATCGGGCGAGTTTCTACTTTCAGATACAACAGAAATTTTTGCGGATTGGTCAATCCGTTCGCGAGATATGGCAGTTTTGAGGTAAGAAACGCTTGAAAAACTCAAAATTTTCGCAGTTCTGATGCTCGAAACGAATAACTAGAACGGCCTACGGGGAAAACTACTCATACCGTTGTAATCGGGCGAGTTTCTACTTTCAGATGCAACAGAAATTTTGCGGATTGGTCAATCCGTTCGCGAGATATTAGAGTTTTGATGTAAGAAACGCTTGAGAAACTCAAAATTTTCGCAGTTCTGATGCTCGAAACTAATAACTAGAACGGCCTAGGGGAAAACTACTCACACGGTTGTAATCGGGCGA